>NW_015112811.1:152691-193770 GCF_001443285.1 Poecilia latipinna | reverse complement strand
ATATATATATATATATATATATATATATATATACACCATCTGTTTTTAAACTGGTGAATGGTCTACACTGCAGATCTGGCACTTTTTATCCATCCATCCATCCAACATGCTTATCCCTGGTGGAGTCTCAAGACGTTGTGGTTCGTACTTCCAGGAGTCCACTTGCGAGAGACAGGGTACACCCTGGAAAAGTTGCCAGTCCATCGCAGACATTTCATCCATTTTATTCATTTATTTATTTATTTTCAAAATTATTATTATTTTTTTTTTAAGTTTGCTCAGATTAAACTTTTTGGTTTACATCCACATGTCATTAACAAGCAATTACCTTTGGTGAAAATTAGGGCTCAAACATCTTGCAAATACAGTATGTGTTTAATTCAGACTCTGGGTGATGGCTTTTCCATCAATCCATTCAAGAAAAAAAAATATGTCATTTCCCACCTTCTGATGAATTATTGGCTATTAATTTCCATTTGAAATCTGCAGCCTAATTAACATGTTTGAAACTACATCAAAAGCAGTGATAACCACTGTTTTATTAATAGAACACGCTTTTCGCAGAGCCTGCACACAAAGCTGTGGCAAAGATGGATGTCTTGACTTTAATTAACCAGAATTATTTACCGACTGGGGCTGGCTTATGGAAGCATCACTCATGTAATGGATATATTAGCAAAAGACTGCAGAGATTAGCTACTGTGGATTGTAGACAGTTAATTTTGCAATGAGCAGGTATGCAGTCCTCATATCTGCAAACAGCATCATACAGAGTTGTGTGAGAATGTCTGAGGCTCATGTGCAACTATTAATTCTTACTAACAGGATATATGACAAAATCAAAATTCTTGTTAAGAGATTATATAACACATTGCCAAGATAATTACTCCTAACTGCAATTTGATATGCTTTCAATGATTTTTTTACAGTATTTGTAGAGTAACACATGAGTTCTAAGAAAAAGGACTTTAAATTTCTTTACAAATAACTATCAGATTGCACCTCTGAGGTAACAGAGCTGTGAATGTGTTGGCAGGTATGTATTAAATCAAACACTGTTCTCATTTAGACAGAAAAAAGACACACACATACACATATTTCCATTTTACATTCCCACAAATTTGTGAGACTGAGAAGATCTAATCTAATGGTTGGCATCTAATGCTGAATCCAACCTAAAGTCCCCACCTTGTAATCACCCAGAAGCTTCTGTCACACTGTTTTCTTATGGCAGAAGCTATGGCAAGCTTGTGACTATAGCTGCTGGCAAGTGGTACCATGGCATAGAAGCATGTCTTCTGTTTTTGACCTACTCCCGTTCTAATTAATGCACGCATATTAAGATGAATAGTGTGGAATCCAATGTTCTGCTGCATTTGGATAGGTGCCTTGTTTTGCTGTGATGTCACTGTTTTAATGGCATTTTTTTTTAACTGAGGCAATTACGTTTCAAAGCTATTATTGTGCCCTCCAGCCGTCAATTAATTGTCAAACCTCAGTTTTACTGCATAGCATAGTGTGAGTAATGTTATTAATGTCACATTTTTGCTACGTTTGAGTCACAATTTTGTGATGGTATGAGAGTCTTTGTGTCAAATTTAGTTTTCTTTTAACTTTCTTTACTTTATCTGTATTTATAGAGATTAATCTAATTCAGACATGGGGTTTCATTTTCAAGAGTGAACCGTTTTAAACAACACAAGTTGACACTGTCATTTTATGCATCGTATCTTTTTATGTAAATTAAATGAAATTTGTTGTCTCTTTCAACAACTTCTTTATGTACAATTGTCTGTAACTCTACCTGCTAGAGCAGATGGTAAATGCTGTTCTAGTGCTGATGTTCTAGTACAGCTCAATTCATCTTTTGGTATCAGACCTGCAGAGAGGTTATAGTGTGTCTCTATCCAGTGGTGAGTTGATCATGTCTAAAATTGCAGGCTATCCAATCCAGAACAACTGTGGTGAAGGCAAATCATACCAGAATGGGGAGCAAAAAGACTTTTAGGAAGAAACAAACATTTTATAATATTTGAAGATGGCAGATTCAGCAGTGAATGAGGATGGTTATGACAACTTTTCTGCCAGTTATTGTTGGAAACAGAAAAATCCTGCCTGTCACAATGTTAACAAGGTAAAGATACTGTTAAATAAATAGTTCAGGAAGCCACTTCTTATTAGACACAGCACCATATGTCATGTTTTTAAAGAATGCTTTCATTTATATTAGCAAGACAATAAGACTTATGTTGGCTCGTACAAACAGCAATAAAACACTTGGTTTACGGCTACCCAAACATAAAGTAGTAATTAGAATATGGATTTATTTTCATTCAGCACATCTGTTTCCTGAAAAGTAAAAACAAGCAGTTGCACATTCAGAAATAAAAAAATAATAATTTGGGCTTCACATTATGGAGTGTAGCAAACCGATAAACAGTGTAGCAGTGAGAAATGCATCCCCAACCGAGGACGACCTGACTCGGTTAAAGTGATTCCACTTGCCCGACCTCGTCACTTGGAGAACGCACCTTTCTTGAAGCACAATAACAAAAATTTGCATGAAATCCAAGTGGGTGCAGGAGAGAATGAGATTTGTGACAGAGAGTGATAGAGTCGCACAACTGCAGTGAGAAACCGGGAGAGAAGGCTCACTAAACCAATCTCTCGCTGCACCTCAGCAAGTCATTAAATATAAATTCTGGCTGTCATCCACGATGTATTCCCATTCATTGGAATTGTATATTAGTGTCTGATAAAGACGCACTGTTTTCACTGTCGCTACCTCATGAAACCTATCCGCCAATATGTCAGGAGGTAGAAAGAGAAACAAATATAGTGCGTCATTGATTTGCGTTTATTTTTTAAACATCATTGTTTCACCCATTGTTCCCTTCCTAGGTTTTTTTCTTTCTCTGTTGCAAGGTTAACACTCCTGTCAGGTGAGAGGAGAAAGAAATACTGTATGAGCACTGAAGACTGTCAAGGGCACCTTTGGCAATGGATAAACAACCACATATTCAGGAAGATCACCCCTCAGGCTGGAAGTGATTCATAGACTCCACAGAACATGCAGGTCAACTAAAACTGAGTTTCCTCTATTCTCTCAAATGGCTTCAGCTGTGGCACCTTGCTGCTTTCCAAGTGGCTGAAACGTTCTAATCCTAAATTAATTTCTGTTTCCAGACACATTTTTCCAAACATATGCCAACACAACTATATCTTTAGGCATTTTTTTTTTTGAGCACCTTTGCCTATAGACGTAGTGCAAGTCTATCCAATAGGAGTAAAACATTCAGCATATTTTCCACCCTTCAGTTGGTTAAGGTAGATTATAACAAGTGATTTTTGCTATAAAGTACATGCAGACAACAGACTTTGAAATCAAGTCAATTTTTAAAATATACACTGAAAATAAATGCTTGAACCAAAGTCTGAAGTCTGACTGGATTGAAAAGCACAAAATATTATATTAACACTTTTTCAAGCAAGAACAAGTTCATATAAACAATTTTCTTTTTACATCTTGTGGATAAATTGCATTATTATCTGCATAGCAGCAAATGAGACTTTGCAGGCATTGTCACAGAAATTGACACTTTTGGTAACCCTGGTAAAGATGTGTAGAAGTCTTAGGAAAAAAATAATTGTAAATAATTGTTTTCAACAAATTTATTGATGGCATACTGCAATGGACTTGCGACCTGTCTAGAATGTACCTCGCCTCACGGTCCCAATAAATTAGGCCTTCATTTACTTATGCTATACTTTTTTAAGTTGATCAAACTTTCTAGGAAATTTCAATTAGTAATCCATGACTTTGTGGTTCACTTGAGTGTGGATATGATCTGATACACGATCATATTTATTTCAGTCTCAGGCTACTGGGCTGGAATTGTAAAACAATTTCAACTAATTACTGCTAATGTAGACCAGAAAACAAACATATTGGAGTAAGTAAGTCCATAATTACCATTAGCACCATTAGAAAGTTCATCTGTTTGGGACTGAGCCCAAAAATATTTATTTTATGTCCCACTATCAGTAATGTAAATATGTAATGTTTACTAAACTCTACTGGGACAAAAATAGGGACTATGTGCTTTGGTCAGATGAGATAGTAAATGGCCTGTTTTAACCACAATCCTTTCACCCTTAAAGCCCATTACACCCATTGTGTTGTTTTTCCATTTTGGTTATCTTTAGCAGCTACAACAAGCACCGTCTGATTTATGGCAGATCCTCTCT
Organism: Poecilia latipinna; assembly: GCF_001443285.1. Classification (NCBI taxonomy): domain Eukaryota; kingdom Metazoa; phylum Chordata; class Actinopteri; order Cyprinodontiformes; family Poeciliidae; genus Poecilia; species Poecilia latipinna. Next base: position 189,522 of record NW_015112811.1, on the reverse strand, counting down.
ATAACAGTTTCCTTTCCTCTGTGTGCTTATGTTGCTCATACACTTAATGATCATTGTCAGGGGTCTTTCCTGCCACATAGCGGGGAACCATGAGTGTAACACCAGACCTAAAAGAACATCGTGTGGCTGATTGTTGCTAGTCAGATATATTGTGCTATGTTTAATGGTGGTCATAAGCTTTGATCCTCACTCCCAAGTAATAAACCTGAACTGGAGTGAACTTATATATGTTACTTTGACTGACTCCATTCATTGCTATGACAGGTCCCAATTAGCATTTTCAGGCTCTTGCCCTCCAATACCATCTGACACAACTGAGAGTCAATCCTTCAGTAAATCCTGTCAGCCCAGATGGAGGGGCTCCTGTTAGTCTTTCAGATTTGGCCTGGGTGAGTCCTCATACCTAAGACTCAAACACCAGGCACTCGGCTGTGAACTTTCTCTGAGCCCTGGTTTTTCTTATGACGAACCAGTCTACGTAATAAGGGATAGCTTCACCATCTTAGAATCATGTAATCACTATTATGCTATCAGTGTGAGCATTATTCTACTAAAGATTTGCCTTGGAAGACCCAATCAGAGATCGAGGCCCTTGAAAATATGACACACGGGTTAATGTGGGTATTCAAAACCCTAGCTCACATTTTGGTTTCATTTCTGCAAACGCCTCCTTGGTGGACAGATTGACGAACGGAAGGATGACGGGGAGATCACTGCCCCTGGAAGATATGCTGAAGACATCCAAATATGCGTCTGTAACGTCCTCATTAATGACTGAGCTACCCCATCACCATATTCACCTTTCAGAGGACGCTCATATCAGACTCTGTAGCTTTTTGAAATTACTGGACAGTGTTTTTGAGTAGTCAATATGAATATGAATATGTTTCAATATGAATACGTTTCATCATTAAGCAAAAACATATGTAAAGGGTAATCCTGCATCTAAAAGTTAAGGATCTTTCACTAAAATCCTGACCAGAGCACCATTTTTATGACATGTTTGTTTTCACCTGTTTTTTGTTTGTTTGTGTGAGTCACATTCATTATACTTCATCAAATAGTCAGTTTTCCTGGCTTCAGTTATGTAAGCCAGCAGCTATTTCTAAGTTTTAGAAGGTTAAATTTAACCTGTAAAAGGCCAGACTGAAAATACGTTGCGTCAGCTAACAACTGGAAAAAAAAAAAAAACTCCTCTGAAGCGCTGCTATAAATTGGCTCTCCTTAGTATACCAAACCATGATGCAGTAACTACACTGATTGCCACTGACAAATTCACTTCTGTGTTACCTCTGTGCAACAGTGAACAATTAAGATGCATGTCACAATCCATTTCATTATGTGAATAATGGCTCATAAAAGTATGCAAGAACCACCTCCTCAGAGTCATCAGAGGCGCCTTCATATCTCCGTCTCTGTTCTTCTCACTGTTTCAGTGTCCTACATGAGTGTGACAGAAATGTAACAGAGACCTTGGGAGCAGTTGAATAGGGCTGTGCGAACATGTGTCAGTGGAATCTCTAATGGGAACACCAAGATCCTAATATGCAGTCCATCTGTAGCCTGCACAATGAAAAACAACTGCTCTTTGCGATATTGACTCCTCCCCGCTCCCCATTTTAATGATTATGCCTTTGTCCTTTGTGCTAGAAAGTCCTGTAGGAAGTGTTCCATTACTGTGTTATGGGTGTGGGGGTGGATGTGGGGGGGATGGCTTCAGAGCGCAAGGCTAGCTCTGCTGTCACATTGACTCTTTATTATTCATTAGGACCTCTTTCTTCTCTGTGTGTTAAAGGACCTTGATGAGCTATGTTTATTCATACACTAACCTTTTTAAATATTTCTAAGAGCCCTCCAACAAAGACCTACCTGGCATACCTAATACCGAATCTTTGTTTCATTATTCAGTCCTTATGCTCACACCTCTCACTTAAGATGCCATCCATGAAATGTGCCTCCACACTGCTTCTTTGTCTTTCAATTTTGTTATCTCCCTCTGCCTCTGACGTTCTCCCTTGCTTGCACTATCATTTCATTATTTAGACTTTCAGGCCAGTGTTGTTTTTTCGGGGTTTTTTTTTAAATACATTCTTTTAGTTTTTTTCTTTCTTTCCCCTTCCCGTCAGTCTGCCCTTTCTTTTTTGCTCTCTCTCATTCAGAAGTCCTTGCCCCAGCAGCGCAATCCCTGAGGACCTCCCACTGATTAGTGCAGTCACTCCTCCACTCTCTCTACAGCAGGCTTACCTGCACACAAATGTACTTTTTTCAATTATTCATTACACTCAGCTTATTGCCATACTTCTGCAAAAGAACAATGAGAAAGATGGCATCTTTCTCATTGATGCAGGTCTGTTGTACAGTGATTAATAAATTCAGGCCTGTAAGTGCATCTGTGTTTTAAAGTGCTCTTATGAGTCAAAAAAACATAACTGTAAGCTTAACCTTCCTTGGTGTGTAACTAGATTTTAATTTTTTTTAAAAAGTTGGCATGTTTTGTCAAACCCTTCAAGTCTTTGTTGAGCTGAAACCAAGAATGGGTTTTGAAAAACATTTGGTATTTAGTGTCTTAGTTAGGGAACCTGAGGAATTTCCAGTAAGGCTGAAAGCCTTTTTATCAGGCTCTAAATTGTTAACACATAAAATCATGTTCCCGTCCAGCTCCATTTGTCTCCCATAAGGGGCTCAACAAACCGTACTCTGCTTCTCCATTACACCTACACTGCTTGAATAGATACAACAGTTAGCAAAAGCAGACATATTTCTTTTTTTCACTGTGCCCACATCTGCCAATCCACCCGCTGTCCTTGATACTTGGCAGGACTACATTTGCTTACAGTAAGAGTTGTAGCAATGCCAGTGGCACTGTTGGCACACAAGTGAGATATGAGCCATCTTTAAGCTCAGGTGCTAATGCATGAATAGCAGGTTGTTAAATATTCTGTTCAATCATCACATTACATTTTTTTGTAAAAGTATTCAAAGTCCATTTTTTTCAATTTTTTTAAAAATGAAAACGGATAGATTTTACGTGACGAACCAATAAAAAATGATTCACAAGTGTATTTTTTTCCCCCTTTTAACAGCAAATCTGAAAAATGTGGCGTGCATTTGAATTTAGTGTAACACGTGCAGGTATAAAAACAGGAGCTGGATATGCAACCTAAACTACAAACAATATTCAAACAGATTGCGTAAAAAAAAATATAAAAAATGAGGAGAATAGCAGGCAGAAAACATTTGGCTTTCCTGCCTTCAGGAATATGCAAAACATATGTTGATAATCAGAGAGGGCTAAATACTGAGAGGAGGATATACATAATTAATGACTTGCCACCCACAATGCGATTTATTAAACCTGAACCAGATTGCAGGTGCTGTTTTTGCATCTATATTTAGCATGTTTGAAAAGTAGATGCAAACTGTCAAACAAAAATGTCTGCGGTCACTGTGGCAAGCTGGAGGCACAGACACAATTAAAGAGGCCATTGCTTGTCAAATATTTGGGATATTTAAAGGATATAAAATAAAAATACTGAAATATTGATTAGAAATATCAGCAGCAAAGCATCTTTTCTGCTCACACAATTGAGCACTTCTTGTTTATCTTCTTTTCTCTCCATCTCTCCAAAAAAAGGCCAATACGTACACAGCTGAATTAACCACACAACCCCTTTCCTTGGCATACTACTCTGTCTGATGTATATGACAGAAAGAGAAAAACATTGTTCCAACATAACAGTTAATGTAAATGAAATACTCCCCAATATTTGGTATTCTCACAAAACTAATCTCATCTTACGTTTTCCCTTTTGTTTAAATAAAATGCCTTTCAAGCAAAGAAAAAAAAATCCTATATTAACTTACCTGAATAATTACTTTGGCTGCAAAACGTTTTGATGTGACATCTCTTTCTCCTTTTGCAAGACCAGAGATTGAAAATTCTGTCTATTTGTCTTTGCAAATTAGCCACTATTGAATCTTACTATATGAAAATGGATTGTAAACTGCATTTTGTTAAGCCTCACTGTAGATTTTGACTTTTTTTTTTATATCTGAGTTTTTACAAGGCCATTCTAAAACATTATTATGCTTTGATCAAAGCCATTTCACTGCAGCTCCTTTTAGAGTTGTTGCCGTGCCAGACGGTGAACATCAACCCCACTCTCAATTCTTTTTCATCCTTAAAGATTTTCTTCCAGCTGTTCCCTGTACTAAGCTTCATCCATCTTCCCATCAACTCTCACCATCTTCCTTATCCCTGTGGGGGAAAAAGAAGTATGCCCACAGCGTAATGTAGGAACCAACGTGTTTCACGTTCTTCTTGCTACTTTTTCATAAAGGTCCAGTAAGAAAACAGATTCTCTCACCTGATTGTCGGATCTCAGCAGCTCTTTCAGGATTGCCAAGTTTCAACTTACTGCTTCTCTGATTAATGGACTTACTCTGTATTTTTGGGTGGATGACTTTATATCCTATCTTTATGTTTTCAGAGCTCTGAATATTGAATATACTGAATACAGCCTAACCTAGCTGTGCTTTAAACTTCCCCACAACTTTCTGACTGTAACGTTAATCGATGGAATAATGCCTTCCTCGGCAATTTTGGTGGTGTGTCCTGAAGCAAATTGTTCTTTCACGTAGCATTCCTACACATTTTGCAGACATACAATTTGATTGGAAGATATAATCAGCCCACCACAGATTCTTTGAACATGCTGAAATATTCCACCACATGAATGCTGCAGCCCTCACATGTCATGTAAAACTGGAATACAGAATACGTCACAGCTACATAATCTTAAAATTAACATAATCAATGGAAATGAGATTGAAATGTCGCAGAAATTACAGAAAAACAACAGTTCGTATTACACCAGAATATGTACATAGCTACTTGCTTTAAGATTTCAGTTGTTGACATTGAAAGTGAAACTTACAACTGATTTATTTAATTTATTATTTGAACGCTCACGAGCGCTCATGGAGCACTGAAATGTAATTTTCATTTGATCAGCTGATTCTTTACTATTAAGACATTAATGAAATGAAACAGGGACCTCACAAATAAATAATGTGACTGTTAACTGCACAGCAGGACACTTTGAATCTCGTCGTGTTGATCCCAGTATACATGGAGCTTTTGCAACTGGGCACACAAAAAGCATTAGACATACTTTAAAGAGATCACAGGACTTGAACAAAATTCCTGTTTAAACCCAGCATCTGAGGCAAGTTAGGAAATACTGTCATATATATACAATTTGTGGCTGTAATGTGACAGAATATGAAAAAAGTTCAAGATGAATAGGTTTGCATTTAAACAAAGAATATTGTACGCCAATCTGAAATACAGATAAATAAAAGGAAATCAAAGCACTTTTTTTTCACACTCTGAAATACTTATATCACTGATTCTTTGAAAACCATCTTTGTCTTTTTTATAAATACCTGTATGTGCCTACTCCACTCTCAACCTGTGTTTTCAGAAAATAAACTGATCAATGATCTCATTAAATGTGTCTGCATGAGAAAGGAAGGACTTCATGACAATAAAACAATAACGCAACATCAATCAGTCCTTATATCCTGTAGGTCATTCATGCTCGTGGCACTGTCACTCTTTAAACAGATCTTCCTGTTTGTTTTTTTCCTCTCACTTCCATTCTTTCTTCAGATGAACTGTCACGTTCCCTCCACTGAACATCAATTCACTCTCTGCAATCTGCCCCAAAGTTAGCGATGCCAAATCCATGACGGCCTCACTCAATCCACATTTTCTACCCAATGGAATTTGAGGACATATAAACCAAACCTTGCTTGGATATGCACATTCCCACTCTGACTCATCAATCAAGCCTCGTGGGAGCTGTCATGCTCCAGATTGGTTTTTAGCTTTCCAGTGAATTGATTGAGAAAAGGAGACTTAAAGTAATGTGTTTGCCAATAAGTTTCCACACCGACTCGATTTGAAATGGAACCAGTCGTCCTGTTTTCCCCTGCCTACCATTACTAAGGTTTTTTGATGCTATTTTGGAGCAATCCAGCCTTCACTTTTGGCCACACCAACTATCAAACTATGTTTAAGTACCTTTGGATATTACCTGCTGCCTGCCATGAGAAATTGGAATTTGTGTGAAGCAGGAGAGCGAGTGAATGTGAGACTAAGAAAGTGCTGCAATGGTGGGGAGAGCGAAAGCTTGGCACTGAGGAGAAGATATCTGAAAGTGAGAGAAGAGGGAGCTGAAATTCAAATGCGGCAATCTGACAGAATAATTTATTGAGTTTCGGCAGCTTGGTAAAGAGTTTCTTATAAATGGAGCAAGTCACACTGAACTGCTATCAAAAAATGAGAAGAGGGTCATAGCAATTGAAAAGAAATATATGGAAAAAATGTGAAATACAGTCTCAGTTTTTATGCATACAGAGTTTTAAATTGTGCCATTTCTCCAGCTTGTGTTTTAAATGAGGACTTTGAACAACAAACTTGTCTCTTAAAGTTTTTAAGTAAATTTGAAGCCGCAGTTTTACAACAATTTGCATATCAAATCTTGATAAAACGTCTCCGTTTACTACATTCATGCTACAGATGTTGGAGGAGTGGTTGAATTTACATATTAATGAGTTCCTCTCTCCCTGCCCCTCTGACAGACTGTGTGAGTGTTGCTTTATGCTCATAAAGTGAATATTTAGGTCAATATATTTGGTACAAAACCTAGCCTGAAAAACATTAAGGAGAAAAGGCTCAAAAGACAGACTCAAAACATCTTGTTCTACTGACTGGCTTACTTCAAATGAAACTGTAAAGTAGGGTGTTTCTAAAAACAGTTTTTTAGCATAAATACATCCAACCTAAATGTTCATTAAGTCTTTTAATCTGGGTCACCTTTTTTTTTCAGAGTAACATATCTTCCTTCCAAATTTGACCTCAACGTGTGACTGAAATTATGATATCCTAAAATATAAAAGCAGTGACATTTCCCCCCGCCCCCATGCTTTTCTATGTTGTGTGTCTGAGAATTATAGGAACAACACACTGATTTGTTAACCTCGACAAATGTCTCTATAAACTATCCTTATGGACTTGCTGATTCCAAACGATTTATAGCAAAAGTAACAATCCCTCTTGGCTTTGAATTTAAACATATAAAGCAGAAATCAATTGGCAGACTCAATAAAAGCTGCCTGTGCTTTGTGAGGTTAATATTTAAATAGGCTTTCTCAATATATGGGGTGCCTTGCACAGCATCAGATTTTTCTAAACTTTGTGTTGTTTTGTGTTTTAAAAGTTTTAAAGTTTTTAAGTAAATTTGAAGTCGCAGTTTTACAACAATTTGCATATCAAATCTATGTGTGTGTGCACGTGTGTGTGTTTGTTTTTTCTTTTTATAGTTTGGCACTTCCATAAAAACCAAAATATAAGTTCATAAAGCAGTTGTCTATGAAGTTACATTTTGAGTGGTTGTGTCTGACTTATGTTACATGATAATCAATATTTCAGTGAGTGATGCACAAATTTATATTAAACAATGTCATGATAAAGTAGCCTGATCTGGGAATGATATTATGTTACCTGCCTAACAAAATATGTATCATGATGATTAAGACAAGTGTGAGCCAACATGACAGGATGCAGCATTGCAGAAAATGATCCAGTAGGAACGCCAGGCCAATCAGCGGCATTGTAACGTTACAGAGATGCTGGACAGAGATGGAGCTTTGACGTCATCGTGTCCATATGGGAACATGGAAATGGATTCTGAAATCTATCCACCCTACAACCAAAGCTGATCGTTTCTGATCTCCCAGGACTTTGAATGTGTGTGGATGCACAGCCTAAATGACAAAAAGCTTTTACGGATACACCGAAAATTGTCTCCATGTGAATGGGGTCTAAGGTTTTAAGGCCACAATTTTTTTCAGATCTGCCCACATTTTTTTTTTTTTGAATGGAAAGAAGGGCTTTTTCATGGCCACTTCAGAGCATAGATTTTTTTTTTATCTTTAAGTCTCTTTGTGACTAAATCGACTGCATGCTAAGGGTCATTGTCCTTTTTGAAGATGATTAAGGCCACTGAAAAAAAAGAATTCAGTCATTTTTCTCAGAATTCTTACTTTTAATCTCAGAAGATTAAAGTCAGACCTAAACTACAAAGAACACGATTTTGTCACAGAATGAGTAGAATAGCAAGAACAGCATAGTTTTATTTAATTCCAAAGAAAATACTTTTTGGGAGCTGTCTATTATTAAAAGAGATCCCTATTTTCTTCCTTGCAGAGATTAAGGAAGGGATCATACATTTTCAACTTTTGAAGTTTGAATCAAAAAAATTAATCAAGACACCAGATGTTCTGGCTTTTTTTTTTTTCTTTTTTCTTTTTTTTTGTATTTGCTGCTGGCATTTTGAAGCTCAAAGTAATTGACATGGATCAGTTTTATGCTCTCAAGAAGCAATCTAGAGAAAGGCCTGGAAGAACACTGAATCCTTTTATTATGTCTCTATTGCAGGAACATGACATTTTGAGCCTGGTTTCAGCTCAGACATTCTTTGATTTAGCAATCCATGAATCCTACTCTGCAGCAGCAAGATTAGAGCAGAATGTCATGTGCTGCTCAGTTTTTCTGTGAATGCCAAATATTAAAATATCTACAACAGGGTTCATCTTTATGGGATTGCTTGACTGATCTTTTTTACTTGTTGTCCTCTGAAGATGCTGCAGTCGAAATGGGTTCACTAAAAACTGTAGCATTGTTAAGATGCTCTGCAAACTTATAAGATCAAAAGACAATTACCAGAAGATCTTAAAGTAATTACTAAAATTAAAAATGGTTTAAAAACAGTTTAGTTTTACACAGCATCCAGCTTATGCACGGTGCCAGTATGTATATAAGCAAAATGATCGATACAATGAACCTCCTTCAACCCAATAAAAATGCATAAAGCGCTGAAAGGTTAATTAAACGGATTTTAAACAAGCAACCTGAAACCTTGATGTGGGTGACGTTAAGGTTATATGAAGGCAAATAAAACAATGATTTGCAAAGTGATTGCTTTCTATGAAAACATGTTTGATGGCCAGAGCATGGAGACAAGCTTCTGATTGTTTATTGATCATGAATTAGTATCCCATGTGGAAAAGATCAGCTCAAGGTTGTAAAGGTCAACAAACCGTCCTGCGTCCAATGCCTTACAGTCTGGTTTTGAAGGAGGCAGGCTGTGTTCAAAGTCACTTGCTGTTTAAACTGATGATTTGAAACGTTTCCACCAAACGCAACCAAACGCATAAAAGAAATAAAACAACTCACTGCATATAAACAGACCTGTGGAAGAGCACTGAATCTTCTCCAGTGCTGTGTAGTCCAACGTTATGGGAGAGGCATCCTCAAAGATGGACAACTGACACCACCCCCTTATTCAAAAAGGAACAACAGCACTTAAAAAAAAAAAAACAATACTCACCTGTCCTCATCACATTTTAGATTGTAGAGGCAGTAAAGAAAACATCCTGCCCAGCATCATTTCAGTTTAATATGTTAGCTTAGCTGTCTCTGCCTAAAAGCTCCCTATGGAGATCAGTAAAGAAAGATGAGAGACTTATCAGGACTTCACTCCTGCCTAAAGAGGATCTGTATAAGGAACATTTACCGTGGAGACAAAAGTGGATTGAAGGACTTGTTAGAACTGAAAAGTAAAATCCCCTACGGGGGAAAAAAACAAAAAAAGTTTCAATGCCTCCTTGGATACAGCTCTTCATACACCCTGAAAACTTTGATCCTTTTCAGATTTACTTTACTGCAGCATATTAAGAGCTTGTATTTTAACAAGTATTTTTTATTTTTTTTATTTGATGCGCTTTCTGTGTTTGTATTCTACGACAAGATTAAAATCATAAGTGTGGAAGAAAAGGAGAATAAACTTTTTTAAATTATTTTAAATACACATATAATGTGAGCCTTCCACGTGTCTAATAAAATTCTGTGTCTGGATTAGGATACTGATAGGAATATGTGAAACATGTCAAAAGTGAAGATTTTATACGCTAAAAAGAAATTCATTTTAACTGTGAGGTTATTGAAGCAATGACATTTTTTCAAAAGATACAAAGACTAAGCAAACCTTCAAGAAGAACAAACCGAAGCCTGTAAAAATTAAGTTTTAGTAAATCATCACTGTTTATGATGTACTACATCTTTTGAATTCTTCACAAAAAGTGTCGGTACTAAATTAAGGTTACATGCTGTTTATTATTGGAAATGAGCCTTTCTGGCTTGCTTGTGTTACTTTCTTTACCCTTCCGTGAAACTCCTTGAAACTCATCCATTCAGTTGTGAAACTTTAAATTAGCAAAGAATGTGATCACATTATTTAAACTCTTTCATTTTGTTACATTTGTCTGAATTGAAATGTGCCTGTCACAAAATCCAAATATAGAACTTAAGCAAAAGAAGTGAACTGAAGAATAACCAAACAACTTTAATTAAATCGAGACACAAGCTAAAGCCACCCATCCATCCAGTATCTTGCATGGTTATACCTGTTGGGATTGCGAGGGGAGCTGGTGCCCATCTACAGCTGTCAACAGGTAAGAGGGGGATAAACCCTGGACAGGTCGACGGTCCATCCAAGGGCTGTGTAAAACAGGAATTTAAAAAAGAAAGGTGTCTAATAAAAATTAAATAAGAAAAGAAAACTGACGTAAGAAAGAACAGTTTCTGAAACTGAACAGGCGACCCGGATCCGGATGTTTTGCGGTTATTACATGGAGCTAAAGACAGTGCAGGGGGAACTAAAGTTTAAATTATTCCTTGTTGAACAGGTAAGGATAGGTATTTGGGTATTTTTTGCACAAAGTCATTCTTATTCAATGAGATTTTACTCTGGGTCTGTTCTGTCCATTTTCAGCTCCTCTGTTTTAGGGTCTCTTGTGATTTTAAGCTTCTGGGTGCTCTCTCAATTCAGTGTTTACACTCACATGAAAATAGCTGCAAACAGAAGTCCAACTATACATCTTTGAAAATAATGTCCTGCACAACCAACAAGAATGCAGCAAGTTGTTTCTGGGTTGCTAGGTGACAGGCTGGGCTCGACTGGGGTTGCCAGGCAACGACATAGTGTCCATCGATTATGACTCAACAATCAGGAGGTTTTCGAAACGGCTCATTTTCCTAACACCAAAAGATATTAACTCATTCCCGAAAAATGGCTGGATGTTATACTTTATGTTTAAAATCCAGCTGTTATGTTGCTTAATGTTTTGTTTTATTAATTTTTTTTCCAGTTCTGCAAGGATGGAGGTTGCTGTAGTTTACTTTAAGTTCAGCTTAGTAGACAGAACAACTTATTTCCAAAAACTAACTGCATGCAATTATTACCTTCAGCAGATGCAAAAGTAATTGATCCTACTGTGAGTCCCGCACAAAGAGCTTAGATGCCTGCTATTTCGAAGTTATCATGGATGTTTGAGTGTTTTTCATCCAGGGAAATACAGATAAAAAGCACCCAAATCCATCAACACCACATGCTAGCAAACATGAAAAGTGAAACGAAGCTGAAGGATTAAGAGGTCTGAGAATAATTAGCCACATCAGCATTCTACCTTTGTTTATTTGTATCTCGTGTGCATTACAGCTACCTCGCTCAGTTACACGTTACGTTCACACCCCTCTCTTCGATGGCGCCGCATGGCCACCAGAGGAGGTGTAAGTTGACAAATGAGGGAGGAAGACACAGCGTGAGGTCATGGTGAGGTAGCGAGCTACCTCTCGCTGGGTAAATAAATAAGCCATGGCGCTGTCAGCAGTGCCGAATATTCATCACAGTAATAGCCACCTTGGGGTTGGTTAAATGTTCCAAGGAAACATCAAGGTCAGTTGGTGTGCCCTAATAACATAATAAACTTCAAAAAATGCCTGATTTGTGTCTCCGTGTGCTGAAAACTACTTGAAGAAAAGGATCCTTAGAGAGCAGAAAAGTTAAGGAAAAATTAGATCATTTCAATAATTAATATATTTTATCTACAGCTTATCCTTGAATATTTGGTAAGACTCTTTAAAAAAGAAAAATGCAGCTCCTTGGAAAGTTTAAATATAAACACACAAAAGCAAGGTTTCACAAAAACTATTGATCCCGCACATAAGATAGCTGCACGGCTTTCTAACTGGGATGATCACGAAAAGACTCCCTTAGGACAATCTGACAAAACCTGCTGACAAAATGTCATGTAACAGATACTTTTAATGCCTCTATTACAGCTTTCACTCAAACCCTTGAAGAATATGCAACATCTCTCCCTTGTGCCATGTTACTTTATATTGAATGGGTTTTGTTGTTTTTTTATTTTTTTTTTATTTTTTTTTTTTACCCTGCCATGCTCGTACAGTTTATACAGGAATACAGGAAAGTTACTCACCTGCAACACTAGCAACATTATGCATACTAGCCGTTTATTTTTCTGTGGATATTTGTTGGCTACAGCTCTCTGCAGTTTATATTGGGAGGGCATTGAGTGTATTGATTGATCTGTCTGTAACATTCGTTATAAATAATGCAACACAATAAAGAAATGAAGCAAGATTGAAATTTCACTGTTTACAAATTTAGTAGGGTTCCTCAAAGGGCTCTATATTAAGCTTAGAATATTTCAGCACCATTACCACCTATCTCTAATCACTCATATTATTGTCATGCAAGTTATTTCTAAATCTGTTGAACATCCTAAACAGGTACACATTAAGTGGAAGAAAACACGGTTAATCCTTCTGAAAAGTAACATTCAGTATTTGTATTCTAAAGTTTAATTTATTTAAACTGAATTCTAGTACCATTCATGAAGTAAGTAATCTGCAGGTATGCGAGAAGATGTCATCAATTTACACCCCCACCCCTACACACACGCGCGCACACATGCACGCACGCACAATTCATCACATTTTCACCTAGTTGAATTTAAGAGATCCATTGGGAGTCAAAGTAATTGGTGTGGATTCCTTTCCCTATGTTGGCACTGTCTTAAAGCTTACAAAGAATGGAAATTTCACTGTGACCTTCTAACCTTGTGCATTATAAAGGTGAGAAACATGGCTACGTTTTCTAAAAATGTAGTCAGGGGGCCAAATTTCTAGCATTTGCTGGAACCTCTTCATGTATCTGGAATTGATTACCCTCCACACACCCTTTTGGCTTCTTAAAAAAAAGAAAACTCCCTTTAGATTGAATTTTAAAAAGTCAAAGGCATTTATATTTTTTTTCCCCACACACTATATAAACCTGAAAAGCTGGAAGCACTTGTCTCATGTCTAACTCTAAAAACAGAATTGCTAAGAATACCAATTGCACTAAAGCTATGATCAAATAAATTGTCAGAAAAATATGAAATGTACTTTTATATATAATTGCTCAGTTTAAACATATATATATATATATATATATATATATATATATATATATATACACTGCTCAAAAAAATAAAGGGAACACTCAAATAACATCCTAGATCTGAATGAATGAAATATTCTCATTGAATACTTTGTTCTGTACAAAGTCAAATGTGCCGACAACAAAATCACACAAAAATCATCAATGGAAATCAAATTTATTAACCAATGGAGGCCTGGATTTGGAGCCACACACAAAATTAAAGTGAAATGTTCCCTTTATTTTTTTGAGCAGTGTATATATATATATATATATATATATATATATATATATATATATATATATATATATATATATATATATATATATTCTCCAATTAAGTTTATAGGATTTTAGGCAAGGGTGGAAGTGTTTTCATGATACTGGTTTCAGAACAAATGTTCTCAACACAAACAAGGAGATACAGGGAATACACAGGTTAAAACAGGGAAGTAACAGGGCTTAACAGTGGGAACCAGCAAGAAGGAACTGAGAATAAATTGTATACATACTGGGGAGGTTGATTACTGAACAAGGACCAGATGGCTGATTAGGAACGGGTTGCAGGTGTGCAGGAGCTAGCAGAAAGCAGACTGAGCAAAAAGAAAGAGAAAGTGGCACAGGTGGCAAGGGAGAGTACACAGGGGGGTAGAAAATAAATATAAAACTAAAGAATAACTAGACCAAAGAGACATAATCAATGTAGAGTAACAAAGAACAACTGGACATATGACATAAGGAAGAAACATAATAAACAAAAATTACTGAGGAAGGACTGAACTAAAGTAAAACAGAAACAAAACTGACCTCGTCAAAGAAAAGGAACTAAGGAACAGAGAATTTAACAAAACCCCAAACCAACTCAAACAACTAAAAATCCTGACAAATGTTTATTAAAATGTGAGGTTTTTGTAACAAAAAAAATTGGCCATGCTCAATCATTTAATAACTGTTTCTACCTCATTTGTTGCTTATTATAGACAATTCAATTGACAAATAACTAAATCTGCAAGAAGGAGAAATAAAAAAAGTAAAAACCTGAATCAACCTGTCTTTGCACAAATATCCAAGCCCTGCAACTAAGACAGGCAGAACAAAAACAGAAATTCCTGCAGCTCTGCCAATGTTGTTGTCCTGGCAACCTCTTGGACTATTCTCTGTCTTTTCAACAATTACGGAGAAACATCAAGCAAAAGGTTGCAAATGAGCAAATGTCAACTTTATTTACAGTTAGTCAGATTCACTATAACTGATGACAAAAGAGTAGCAAAAGCCAGCTGAATGGTTGAATTAAATCAAAAGCTGGTTCAGCAAGGTATTGGCTTAAGAATGTTCACACATTGACAAACAGGTTGTATCAGCTTTTGATTTATTATTATTAATACTCCTACCACGAGCTTTTTTTTTTCAGTAAAATAATACACAAGAGATGTCATATTGAATGCGGAGAAAGATCTGAATATGTCCCTCTTTTTATATCACAAAGAGCTGCAATTGTGTAGTTTGTGGACATTTATATCCAGTGTCAGCTGAGGATTCACTGCTCTGTTGGATGCCTATGAACAAAAACCCTCCTTTTGTACCCAGAATCTAAGTGGTATGTTCTGAAAATGATGGTTTGTCAGTATGTAGAAAAATATTATGTGCGTAAACTGCATGCATTGATGTAAGCACATTCTAGAATTTACAGCACTACGTTTCAGCATTCCAAATAGTTACGATGGACATAAACGATGATGTAAATGCTGCCAATAAAAACAAGTGTGGAGCATTTTTTCTTTCTTTCTACAGGGAAATATTAATTTTTAGGTCAGTGATTACTGAATTTACAAACAAAAAGAAAGATTTAGGAAAGTTAGGTGGCATTGCTATTTCAAATCCTACGTACCTTTGAGACTGAGAGGATCACATATGAAAGTGATGTGAGATCCGTCCATTGTCTTCAGTTTTTCTGAGGTCGGGTCACAGAGGCCGGCCCGCACAGTGTCATCTACCAGCTCATCTTCCGGGGGGATCCAAAAACATTCCCAAGCCAAATGGGGCACATAATCTCTACAACAAGTTCTGGCTCTTTGCCGGAGTTTTCTCTCAGTCAGATATAGTTGGAAAATTTCCAAATGGAGGCACCAAATGGCTCAAACTTATACAAGCGCTCTGGCTCCTTACCCTCCAGGGAGATGACATTCCATGTCCCTAAAGCCAGATTATGATGCCTCTTCTCTTGCCTGCCACCCGACTTGTTCAGTACCAGATTCCAACTTTACTTTCTCCAGGTGGTGGGGTCACATAGAGGAGGCTTCCTGTAGTGGAAGAAACAAGTATCAGTGTCACCGTAACAAGGAGACAGGTGGGGAAAACAATCCCAGCACATAACAAAGAGTAGCCAGCAAAGAAAAACAACAAACAAATTAAGTTAAGCTGATTTCTTAACATTGACCAAAAGGCCAAAGAAGACAACATCAAAATAAATACTCAATACAGTCAAATTTACATCTTAACTATGTAAAACAAATTTATTACAATGTCAATTTATACTAATACAGACCATGGGAATAGTGTAAATGGCTCACTCTTCAGAAAATAAAGTCACTCTATGTTGTTCGCCAGGCTTGAATAATGCATTTTTGGTTCTTAAGCGTCGGGTCAAGGGGTTGCTAATGAATGCTGTTCTCTGAACTAAGTAGTTTGTTAACATGACCTTTAAATGTCCTCCAGACTTCTCACACTGCCATTTAACTGACTTAAGTTTCTCTGTCAAAATGACGTATAAAATAAAACCTAAGCATCTTGGGCAGAATATTAAACGCCAACGAGACAGAAGACCTCAGCAATTTATGTAGGTGGAACAGAATGATCTGAGAAACCAGGCAGACAATATTTCAGTATAATTTTACGACGTTATAAGAAAATAAAAAATAAAAAAGAATAGATGTGCAGGTAACAATGGTGTGTTGTTTTTGTTATTCAAGATACAACACTGACTTTGTGGTATATCAAAACAATAATTGAACAGAGGCAACACATCAGGCTTGGAAGCCTATTGTAATGATTTGAAGCCACAGTAAGATGTGATTTTTAGCACAAAAGATGGTTATTCTTGTAATTCGTGGCACACAATGTTCCAATGAAAGGGCATATCTAATTTGTGCAATATACCATTCAAACCCTGCAACTTGTTTGAATTCTGTTTCATTTATTGCATGTTTGTGTCCATCTTTGATGTTGTCTTCGTGAGCTGTCGATGGGTTAAATGAATGAATAAAACATCTTACAGCAAGATTACCACTGTGTTTTATGAAGACTTTCTTTCCTTAGCTACCTAAAAGAAGCAGTTTTGGGACCAGCCTTATTTATCATCACTCTCATATTTTGAGGTTTTTGGTACACAAGCCTTGGGAGAAACACAACACAATCCAATTTCTCATTCAGACAGTAACTCCATGCCTGCCCTTTGTTAGGGCTTTTATAAAATTCCCTGAGTGCTCAATTTCTTTGAATGTCTTCGTTTACGGGGAACAGACTGACATCCTCGACCAAATAATTGACTTTGATTACAACCGGAAGGCTTGTCTGTTCACTTATTGCTGTCAAACATGCATACATGTGACATTTGTTAGAGCAAAATCTACCTGCTTGTAAAACAGTGTAGGATCCAGGTTTTTATTATTTTTAGGTGCTACTAATCACTTTTCTGTACTTTCACATTCATACTCAAAGCTGTTTTGGTTCCACAAACTGAGCGTGAAAATTAGCAGCAGTGCTCAGGTGTGGGGAAAAAAAAAAGCAACTTTATTTCACATCACCTGTTTTGTTAAGCAGGCAACAAAGCAGAAAGCAGAGAAAGAAAGAGGTTCTCTTGATGCTGGCAGCCCTGTCTTGATGTATTCCATAGAGTGCAAAAAATAAAATAAAATAAAATTCACTGTACAGTGCAGATGTTAGCACCTGAGCGCTGTAGCCCAGGTGTGAATAATGATGCAAAACATATTCGTGCTTTGTTCATTAAAGCTACTGTGAGCAGAGTAAATTGGTGCATACCTTATCTATTTTAAGAGTTATTTGTTTTGCAAATGAAAAGCTTGGCCTTGGACATTAGAATTTTTGTGCACTTTTGGATGTGCTACTGCAAAGTGAATACAACTTAGACAAGTTGTGTAGTTATGGGTAAGTTCATGCTGTCCGTCACCGTTCAGAGAAAAATGCAGCAACACCTGCTCTGTGTCTGCACACATATTGTCCATATGTGCTTGTACATGGTCAATAAAATCAAAAGAACTCAAAATAAGGCAACAGCATTCTGCAAATCTAGAGTTAGGCTGTGGGTGGCCACACATGATGAGTGAGAAGATGATTCCACCTCAGTTGTTTGTGAGCGCTCCAGGCAGTTATGTGGATTAACTCCACCGAGTTAGGAGGTCGATATTCTTGAGTTATAGAGATGACAGGAAGTGAAAACTGCTTCTCCTTACCTGTTGAATTCACCTACATGCAAAATTATGAAATGGTTTTTATGTTGTTGTTTTTTTTATTTTCACGTGAGCACCCAGCTGCACTCTTCAGATTTTAGAGGGAAAACTTAGATTATTACCTTGAAACAAACAAAGCAGCCGTTGCTCAGTTATCATCTAATTCACTCAGAGGAAGTGCATTTAACATGGAAGGTTGCATGCAAAGTACACCTGCACGCTCAACCCTGAAATTACATTTCTATACAACTTAATTGTTTTCCCATTCCCATTTAAGGTGCAGCATAATCCCTAGCTGGATGGCATTCCACCTTTTTTTCTCTAAATGAATGAAGCTCTATATTTATGATCGGCATCAAAGTTGGCAGGATGTGATTTATGCCAGATGGAAACTGTAAAGTGCTCTCCAGCCTAATTATACTTAGGTTATATTTCTAAACTGCTAAATGTATCTGTGATATTTTATTAAGTAGTAATTTCAATCAGTGTGGTGTATTTTTTTTTTTTTTCCCCCTCTACCATGTTGGATCACCACTTTATGGGCCACTTTGGGTTACTCTGGTGAGTTGACCCTTCTGCCTCAGCCTGTTGCTCTGCTGTCTTTCATCAGCTTGAGTTTATGACTCACTTTTTCCAAGGTTGCTGTGAATGATGTTAAACCATCATATGTCATCTCCTATGACATTTTACAGGTTTGTAGAATACACTCAGAGGGTTCTCATCTTTAACAATTTTCTTCATTTGTCATTCTGTAGAATGCCCTTTGTTCGAGATAATTTCTTGCTCTATTTGCTCCATTATTATCTCTGTACATGATGGCAAAATAAACAGATTCTTCCTTTTATGTTTTTATGGGCTGAGCTTTAACCCTGCACCACCGCAGCACCCAACAGATTCTATTTCAACCCAGTAGCCACAGACTAAGAGATATGGGCATCTGTACTTTGACATAATTGGATAAACAAACAACAATAGATTACTAATTAAGTGTTCACTGTAATCAATCCCATACTCTTCTGTCAGAATGCTATGTATTGTTTTTATCCTAGTTCATACTGCAATGATTAAACCAAGCTGGTGAACAAACTGCACACATTAAGTCTAGAAAACAGCTTTGTCTCTTTATCACGGCTTTCCCAGCATGCAGAGCATGTCATGCTGAGTAACATCCTCTCATTAAAGCTGCAAGTAAGTAACTTTTATTAATATGTTAAAATATATTTTCCACATATAAAATGAGACAGTACGTCAAAAATAATCAAGCTCCTCTGGCTCCTCCCGGTGGTCCTACTGCCATCTGCAGAAATACACCAGCGACCAGACAGAAACGACCAATCGGAGCCAGGTGGAATTTCTCAGTAGTGTCAATCATGCTCATGCATGCGCTGTTCCCACCCTTCCCCCTGCTCTCTTCTGTTCTATTGCTCCTCCCCAAAGTGGTGCCTACCGTGACAGCTCAAGCTACTAAACGTGGCTACTGATGATGAGAGATTAACAGTTTTCCTGTAATGTTATGTTGTTTCTCTTCCATTGTCACAGGTGCAGCAATCCAGCAATCTTGAGCAGCATATACATCCTACTTGAGCCATCAATCCACTTACCTTTGGAGAGTTGCTGGTACTAATCTCCAGTGGTCAAAGGGAGGGTACATCCTGGGCAAGTCACCAGTCGATTACAGGGCAAACAACCATCCATACTCTCACACCTAAGCACTTTCAGAGGCTAATTAACCCAAGAATCGTGTTTTTGGACAGAGGGATAAGCTAACATATCCCCAAGAGAATACACGCATGTAAAAAGAGAACATGCTATCTCCATACAGAAAGACCCCATGCCAGAACTCAAACTCAGGATGCTGCAAGGCAAAAGTGCAACCAGCCTCACCACCGTGCAGCCTCACAACATAAGCTTAAACTTACTGCAAAATTTTATCTTAAAGCATACATTTCAGAAATGTCTTTATAAGTGCTTCGCCTGTGATTTTGATTAAAAAGCAATGACTTCTTCAATTTATACTGCTTTAAGATAAAAAAAAAAAGACGTGACACATTGCAGCAGGCATCGGACGCGCAGTCACACACACACACACACACACACACACACACACTTCCAGAGAGAAACATGAGAAAATAATTCCATTAAATCTGCTACTGTGAAGAGTAATTACTTGACTTGGAGTGAGATGTTTGAATTTATCACACATGACCAAACAAAAGAAATACAGAGAAACAATAAACAAATTAATGACCACAGTTGTTATTGACTGTTCAATTGAGCAATAATATTAGCTCAATTTGTATTTTGTTCAAGCAGGTTTCATTAAGCAGCCTCAATCAGCTTGTCATAATTGGTCAGTGTGTAAAATGTGGGCTGCGCTGATTTGGAATTGCAAAAAGAAATAAACAATTGTTGTCCTTTCTTTCTGAGCTAGAAAGCAGTTAAAGCATGAACAATTAAAGAGGTGGCAGAGAGTTGGAGAGAACAAAAGTATCATTCAGCTGTTGCAGGATTCTTATCAAGTTATCCAGATGGCTCTGGCATCTACCACTGCAGATCTCTGAACATTTGTAGGGAAAACCCAAAAAGAAGGTCCAGATCTCAACTGTAAATCAAACAAAAAGCAAAAAGAGTTGTTATATCTAATATTGAACATCATTGACAACTCATAGGTGGCCGCAATCACATCAAGCAAGGTAATGCTGTCTCAGCGAGGGAGTTCAGAGGCTGCACTCAGCAATCTAAACTCAGTAACACAGACTTATGCTCCTGTTTGATCTCCAACTTTCTTGATACACAAAAGGCAGTATGAGACAAGCCTATTCTCATTTTGTTTTCATGATTGTGCAACGGGATACATTCAAAACGAAATCATTTCTCTGTACAGACGGAGAGGTCTCTTGAAGGGAGATTACCTCCTCTCAAGAGTCCTTCAAGTGCGCTCACACACCAAGCTGGAAACTTCAGGAGCATGGATGAACTCATGGGGATATTGTCTAGTGCACATTACTTTTGAGCTCCACGTATTAACATGCCACACACACTCTCATCTCCTCTATCATCCATTATGTGGCAAGGTCGCTGTCAATAAAACTGTATGTGTAAGAGTCTAAATTTGTAAATTTAAATCAATAAATGTGCATAAATTTGAGATTTGCATTAGTTTCTCGTCTTTCCAACTCATACATGCATGTGAAATCAGAGGCCTTGTCAGTGAGAATACAAGTTTAGAAGTTACAAATACAAGTCACAAAGTTGCAACTTTTGCAACATGCACAAAAGACAAATTTATGAGTTCAAATCTTTGAGCTTGAAGCTGTCAAACTTACAAACATTATGCATGGAGCACTGGAGAGATCCATCAAACTAAACACTGAGCGTTGGAAGACGACGGGGGTGCCCAAAAGGGGGTGCGTCATTCGAAGGGCTCGGCCTTCCCAGTCGACGTAGGCTGGGTTGTTTGTCAAGAGCAAAAACCGGAAGTGAGCGGCTGTGAATTTGGATGGCCTCGCCTTCTTGTCACCTAGCAACCATGTTTACTGCTGTAGCTGCTATGTTTTGTATCTCAGGTGGAGAGATAATCATATCTAGGTAAAGATATCATTATTCAATCTACAAGCTTTCAGGAATTAAATATCATCAATTTGTGGATGATCTCAGACACTTGAATGCCTGCTGATCAAATGTACACAGCTACTAGAGTATACCAACCATGTAAAATTTCAAATGTGGAATACAGTGGAACATTTTTCAATATTAATTTGCAAATTATTTTGTGTACTGGCTATAATCACAACACATATTATATTTACATATGTTTTAAGCTACTAGTCCATCAGTAAAATATACATACATACATATATATATATATATATATATATATATATATATATATATATATATATATATATTCTTTTGTTTTGTTTTTCGTAATGGCATGCAACCTTGTGTACAATCTCTGCTTTAGTGATTTTTTGCATTGTGACCCCCGAGGTTGAGCTTGAAGAAGATGAAGCAGAGGCTGAGGGGGAGGCTGGATTAGAGACGTGGTACCAACAGATGTGGTCCAATCAGCAAACCTTGCTAATGGACAATGCTGTGTACAGAATGGTAAACCATTGCTGCTCAATGTTATGAGGCCCAAATCTTGTTCTGCATTTTCTAACTCTCTTTTGATAAAAAATGTCAAGTGTATTTAGTTTTAAGCAAATTTTTCACTTGCTGGGTTTGTAGGTTTAAACGTATTTCTCATACAAACAAAATTGTTTTTGGAGAAAAGTTTAACCTCAGAGGGTGCTTATTACTCCCACACTGATGTATGACAGCGAGGTTAGAGTTACGAGAACTCTGCTGACAAGGTTTAATCTATACAGCTTATTAATATTCATCAAAAACACTGTTATCTTTTTTTTTTTTTAGCTCTGAATATTTTTGATGTTCACTGATGAAAACATTTGAAATACAAACAGAAATGTTACAGAATCATTGCACGTAAAATAAATCAAGAACTGACAGCAGGGGTTAAGAACAAGTCAAGCGTTATAGCATTTCTATCTTCAGAATTTGCAAAGATTATACCCTAATGTCTCAATAATAACCACCACAGTTTCAGAATCAATTATCCATACTGATGACTATCACACCCTTTCCAGTTTCTAACGCATCGCCCAAAAGGACGTGGTGTAAAAAACATCAGGATCTCTGTGTTGTGTGGCACATAGGGTGGGAGATGAGGGAGGGGGTTAATTTAGGCAGTTAAGTTGATTCACTTTTGAAAGATGACTCTAGGCCCCTCAAGAGGAAAGCAGCCGGGCTTTATAAGTGATATCTGCTCCATGGTTAATTCAGCGCGATTTTCCAAGCACAAGGTCACTCATTGTCAGTATCAGACAGAGGCCCATTCAGAAGAATGAGATGAGCTCAGAGAGCTTTCTCATTCTGAGGCCGCAGCTCTCGACTCATAATTATCTGGATGGAGCAGGCCGGTGTGACATTGTCAAGGAATACAAAGCTGTAATCTCTGCCTGGTTCTTGTGTAATGAATTAACGCCAGTGGCGGTGAAACACCAATGCATCACAGGGATAGATAGATTTTATTTTACAGAGTTATCAGCAGCTTTATCATGGGAATGGCTCCGGATACATTGACTATTTAGAGTGGTGTGACCTTTTCACCAGTAAGTTCTGTGCATCTGGGGAACCAGTCAACCTTTCTTTCAAACCCAAAGAAGAAACATCAAAAACTGACATACATGTTAAAAGAAGAGTGCTACGTAGTCCGAATAATAACCGAGTTGACAGCAGAGGATACACTGTTTTTATTTATTTCAAGCGTTAAGCATTAAAGTAAACCAAAGCATTTTTATTTTAGCACATACTAGCCATAACGTGTTATTAAGACAAAAATAAGTATGATCAATCCTGGTCTTGTTTCTGAACAGAGAAGGTTTTTAAAGCCAGCAGAGCTCAGCTCAACCCAGTTTTAAACCAGCACCCTCCATAAGCATTAACCTCCCCAGTGGCAATGGCAATCAGCCTTTTGAATAATTTGGTCTGAACTGAGAGGTGTCATCATCAGTTAAATGAATTACCTTTTAAAAAGACATTCTTGTTCCCCAAATGATATCTCAAAATAATTGTAACAATCCCCAGGCTTGTCACTGATCCTGACTTTATGAGATGTGCTTTGAAATGTAGGATTTGTGTCATGGAGGTTTCATTGTCATTGAAAGTAGGAGTAGAGTTTCTAACAAAGCCGATTACAAAACACAGATTGTACATTTTTTCAACTTTTGTCAAACTGCAAAGGTAACGATTGTCCTCCCATTCCTTGGGAAACTAGACTTTTTACTTCTGAAAAATATATTCCCCTAAAAAAAAAAAAATCAATTTTAATTCCATGGTTGATCTGCACTTCCGTTATGCTCCTTCAGAAAGTCCCCTGAACTAAATGAAAAGCTACGTGCTCTAACAAAAACCTTGTACACACAAACACAATTTAAAATTCTTATGATTTTAGTGCACAAAGTGCATGACTCATAGCCAAACTAGCTTAAAAACCAAGATATCTTTTTCCACACTGTGCTCTTTTATTAGAGTTGAACATTGGTGAGAAATCTGAGCAGGGAACATGTGATCATAAAAGCAACAAGAAAGAGCCTCCTCTTTCTTTAGCAGCTGCAGAGTTTCAGAATGGTTTCCAAAACACTTACCGACTTTTACAAAAACCCCATCGAGAGCATTCTATCTGGCTGTATCACAGATTGGGAAGGGAGATGTAATGCTCCAGACTACAAAGCTCAGAGAGTGGTCAAGTCAGCCCTGCGCATTATCAGGTCTGAGCTCTCAGCCATCCAGGACCCCCACAGGCAGCGCTGTTGGGAGAAGACATAAGGGGATATCCCCTCTGATTTTAGCCATTACAGTCACACTTTTTTTTTTTTTTTTACCAATCTTGCTATCCTGCAGGCAGTACATTCCCACCTGCAGTTTAAGGTACAATTTTCTTTTCTTTTCTTTTTTTTTTCAATGTTCAAGTGAATCTTTCTCTGTGAATTTCTGATTTTTCTTAATCGTGGTCTGTCACACCAACTTTTCTGTTCATGAAAATGAACCTTTTGGAAATCATAGCTTAAGATGAGGTTGTTGTTTTATTTTTATTTCTTCTCAGGAAAAATACCCAGGGTTTAAATCCCAACAAAGAGTTTTTATGTTTGACCTGTGTGCATGGGTTCCCTCCACATCTGGGAATTTCTCCCCTCAGAAAAAAAAAAAAAAAAAACGTTAAATGATTGATTGAACTATTCAGCTTTATTCATATACAAAGAGAAACTTTGTGTGAATTTTGTATTTGACTTTCATAGCAACATTCTTACATGAGCAAATTACCTCTTGCAGAGCAGATATGGATTAAAACATGAGAGAATATAAAGATTGGGATTGGGATGAGTCAAAGCTGCCCCTTTTACCTTCCATAGATTGGAAAGAGGACTTGAATAAATGCACTCTGATTTCCAATAATTTTGCTGCTTAGTCAATTTCATTGCTTTGGACACAGAGTGAAATGAAGTTGCTGAAAATTTCTTAATTGTGCATTTGACTTTTTAAGTGTCGATTTACTATTCCTGGATGACAATAGATTCGAGGAAAGTTAAGGATGAATTATGAATGATTTCTCAACAATAAAATTGTACCTGATGTTTTCCTTTTCAAACGTCAAGGTTGTTTCACTGGTAGCAGCTGAACCACAATGTAGCAGATTTTTTTTTTTTCTCTGTGGGCTTTTAATTAAATGAATCGAACAAAAAGGCAAGGTGTTTTTTTTTCCACATTTATCTTCATTCCTTTTTTGTTGGTAGCAAATGGAAAATAATCCACTGCTGGTGATAAAAATCTATTTTTTCTTTGCTTAGGTACACAATGTGGATTTAATATAACATCTGCTATTTTACCAGAATTTGCAAACAATTCCAGAAATAAGGCAGATATTATATTTGTTGAAACAAAACTGTTTACTAAAACCTTACATGCTCAAACAAATAAAATATTCAGATTTTAAATGAAAGGGTTTAATGATTGAAGCACTGCGTCCGAGTTTTCTCCGCAAAATATTTTACTGTCTTAGAAAGACACATAGGATAAAATGAAATATATTTAAGACACTTTTGTCATACAAAGAGTTAGGTTGAATGGTTCAAAATAAAAGGCTGTTATTAGGAAATCCCACAGGGCTGGTAGACGGTCTCATTTAAAGCTCATCCTGTTCCATCCTCTCTATTTAAGAGTCTCCTATTGTCATGCCGAGATCTAAAGAGCTCTAAATCCTACCCAAAAAAAAAAAGAAAAAAAAAAAAACTTGGAATCTGGTGGGGAATTTAAATGGATCTCTAAATCATGTGAAATAAATAATTCTGCTTTAATCAAAATCATCCTCATGTCACATAATGCAAACGTCATGGTTCTTCTTTGCTGGGTTGGACACACTTGGACAGCAGCAGATTAAAGAGGTCTTTGAGAATACCACCGTTTAATTTTAGCTTCTGAGGGCATTTAACAAATTTAACTTGTTGAGGAAAAGCATTTGTTCTCAAAAAAACTTGGAGAAAAACATGTCTTCCATTAAGTATGTGGTCACTGTGAGCTGAACAAACACTTTCTATTACTTATAGAGTTTAATATTATTAATGATGTGATGTCTTTGATTGTTAAAGCAGTTTTAAAAATCTCCTCGACTTACAGAACATTTTAGAAATGTTGTGCTCCGTTACATATGGTAGCACAGCATTTCAAAAAAGGAAAAACGTGCTGAAAGTGTTGGTAATGTGGCTCAACTAACCCCTAAGTAAAGTGTATAAATAGGTTATTTAAGATGCTATCTAAATAGGGATCCACACAGAAATTTGGGCGGGTTTCTGTGTGACATTTTTGTGTAAATGTGTTTAGTTCTGCAATATTTTTGCCTAAACCGAATCGGTGCTGGCATGGCAGTATGGTGTCTAAGCAGCTGAATAACTGTTAACTGTTTTTTTAAGATCTGTGACTCAATAATTCCTTCCCGAGGGAACAAATGTCAGTTCCCAAAAATCTTGTAGTTTCAATTTTTTTTTTTTTTTTTTTTTGTTTTTTTTTTTTTGCAAATATGTTGCTTTAAACTGATGTTTAGGCAAAACCCAAACACAGTCTCCCTATCAGTGGCCTTACATTTGTTATACTGGCTTTGTAACTAAAGTAATCCTCCGAGCAGGCATAACTTTAGTCCCTCCTGCAGCTCTCATCTGAAACCACCTTCCTGATGTATAATTCATATGGGAAGATGTTCAAGGGACACATCCCTGGTAATTAAGTTGTGTAAATGACAAAGTCATTAACAAAATTTATATGGTAATGTCGTGCCCCGAAAGGAGACGGGCAGCGGGACCTGTCGTGTAGCGGATGCTGACCTCAGCAGCCTGCCCAACAGGGGCTGATGAGACTTTCAGTGTTGCATTAGTAAGGAAAATGTTAAACAGCAGTATTTACATAGACACCATCTCCTTCTGAGTTCAGAAAGTGACCCCTCTTTTACTTGTTTCAACCATCTTTTTACCAGCTATTTCGCAATGTAGATTTCAACGTGAATTATCCACAAGAAGGTTAATATTTACAGTTTCCCCGTTTTCATTTGCTCCATTTTAACTTTAAACACATCTCCTCCTGTTGGACAAATAACCGTCCAGAGTCAGAGTCAAGCTACAGGGTTAATGGTTTTCTTGATCAGAAAGGGACAAGGGCAACCTAAAATTAACTTTCTAAGAGAAAAAGGCAGCCCATCCGTCGTATAGCACTGGATGAGTCAGTGCTTCTGGATATTGATGATTACACTCTTAATTCACAGGTCTTGTTCCCCCATTCTTTTCTTTCTTCTTGGCACTGATGGCCTTACGTTGACAAATCTAAAGCAACAGTGGGGTGACAGAAGAGCAGATACTGCAGTTAAGTGGATGTAAGTCAAACTGCCAATGAAGGGTGTTCCTTAATTGCGGCTCTTGTGAGACAAATCAACATAAATGGCCTTGGAAATGTGGCCTTGAAAGCCAAAGTGGCATCATTGAATCACACCTCTAAACACACAATTAACAAATGAAGGCTGTGCGAGACCCAACATGAGGCAAAAACGGAGCACAGAGAACTGGATGCTACTCACATTCTGCGCTATTATTCACCCGGTTAATCCCTTCCCAGTAGGCAGAGGTTTTTTGTACCGTGTCCTATTTTTATGTCAGTATGTGTGACACATAGATTTACAAAAGTAACATAAAATTATTATTAGTCAAGGTTCTTAAATAATCTACATGAGGTAACATTAGAAATTAGGCCATTACAACTACTACTAGTTAAACAGATTTTTAAAAACTTTTAACTGAACCTGTTTACTGTGTGATCAGTTTTCTGATCTTGTAACACCTGTGCAGCTTTCTGGCTTCCTGAACATGTAAGGGAAGATGAGAATATGACAGAATATCTACAATTTACATTTAGTAAAACATTAAAAAGTATGTTTTTATCAATTTGCACATGATATTTTGGCTATTATTTCAGACTTTTGTCTTATTTGATTTTTTTTTTTTTTTTTGCTTCCTTATTTATTGCAGGAGTCAGGTTTGTCAAATTACATCATTCTTCGTGAATGGATGAAAATATATGATGTCCGCAGTTATTCAGTAATGTACATTTTTTAAAAACAGACTCCACATTTGGAATGGCATGTCTAAAATAAGAAAAATCAAATTCATTTTTCCTTAAAGTTGCTTTATTAAGCTGTGTGGCCCATAATAGTACAGAACAATCTTTGAATTCATTCCTTCACCAGACACTGACAAGTTTGACTTGAGATTCCAGAGATACTGGAATTGGTTCCCCAATTCAACTAAAGAAACTTTGACTTTATTAATAAACTAATTAATATTAAATTATTAATCATTATTATTCCTTATTACATAGGCATAGGTAAATCCTGATTCCCAACAGCTGACCAGTCCAGTTTCATGTTCATATGCAGACTTTCAGGAATGAAACATCTTCACTTCTTTTCCCCCCAGTGTCATGGCTTCTGCAGGAGGCCGTGCACAGAAGAAATCCAGGACCAGCTGCTTATTTCTGGTGACGCAAAGTTGCGGTTTGACCTGCCACATGCCACAGAGGTCTTCACTAAGCTCTGCTGTTCACCCTTCCCTAATACATCCCTCGATGACGGGGTCGTGGCAGCATTTCTGCACGGGACGTACGTTTGAGTTGTTCTACAAGTCAGTGGTGAGGAGGGTGAGAACACAGATCCTTTTGGCTCCTCTGTGTTGCTGGTCACTGGCGTTGCACTCTTGGGAGATAAGATTCAACACCCACGCTTTTTGAACAATGCCTCACTGCCACTGCCCGGAGTCTCTGGACCCACTGTTTCTGCCCTGAGGCTACCCGCCTCCTCTCCTGAACCACCTCCTGTCTGTCTTTGTAACACAGAGGCTTTTAGAGTACCAGTCATATCTAATAGAAATGATACTACCCTCCCTGACTGCGTTAAAAGTGCTTATTCCGGAGGACCCACAATACTTTTGAAAAGCTTGCTAGGCCACTGCCACTGGTCACAAGCATGAATTTATGTATATATTTCCAGTGTCTAACTACACGACTGTTTTTCGGTTCTATTTTCTCTGTAATTGTTTGATTTAGGTTTCTCTGTCTTTAATGGTTTTATTTTTTGTTTATTGTTAACCCAATGCGTTACAGTAGGGTGCATGAAAAGTGAAGAAACTATTGATTGATTGATTGAGTTTAGGTGACTCGGTTACATTATGTAAAAACAAATCATATCAAACCCCGTAAAAGGAAGTTTTTGTTTTTCTAATCTCATTTGTAGCACACATTTTATTTCCAGAAGGAATGCGCTGAGATGCAGATCATATTTTTCAGCAGATATTAGATTTCACTGACTCTTAAGTACATAAAAAAGACATACGGTTCTGCAAAACGGTACTTCTTCATACCCCTTTAATCATCTTCTTCCAGAAAGATCTAATTACTAGTATTACTGTTGTCAGATCTGACTGTATAAAGCCTGTGTAATCCCACCTTCTGAAAAT
This sequence comes from Poecilia latipinna, assembly GCF_001443285.1. Lineage (NCBI taxonomy): Eukaryota > Metazoa > Chordata > Actinopteri > Cyprinodontiformes > Poeciliidae > Poecilia > Poecilia latipinna. The sequence continues at coordinate 160,035 of NW_015112811.1, read as the reverse complement.
CTACCACAGAATGTGAGGTGGATAAACAGCAGTAAAAAAAAAAAAAAAAACAACTACGTAGGACGAGAAAGGAAAAGGACCTAAGCTGCATTTCCACCATCATTACTAAACGCCTACCCTAAATCTTTTTCACCCATTACCCATTCTCATCTCGTACTCTCCTCTGGAAAGTCTGTAAACAAGCAAAACCATAACTGTCCAAAAGTTTGCTCTCTGCACTCCGAAGCTTAAACTTGCTATCTGAGTGAAAAGGCATGGAATTATCAAAAACTGCATTTGATAATTCCATGTCTCTCAAATACTGTGTATTAGAAATACACACTATTTTTATCACAGTTTAGCCAATGATGTCCAGCTATTGCAGCTCTCATGGGTTTATGTGATCAATCAGAGGAGCCGACTCCCGTCTTTTTCTCTCTTCGCTGTTCAGTTCTCGCTCACTGGCTCCACTGGCTCACAGCAGAACTTTGTTTTGATTGGCAGCATGGCGGCTTGTCTCTTTCTGCGAGATTGTTCTGAAAAACAGGGCAAATACTAACCAGAAGGTGAGACCGCCTCAGCCCATCAAAGCTGAAGCTTTTGATTGTTTTGAATGCCAACCCACACTGAAGACGCAGCGTGGTTAGTGATTTTGATTCTGTTTCTGTTCAGGTTCTGTTCAGTCATTTTGAACAGGGTGGGGGTTTTTTTGTTTTGTTTTTGTGTTAAATAACATTTACAAATTTGATCAAAAATATTAAACAAAAGAATAAAATTAGTCAACTATCAGGCTTGTCATAAAAAAAAAAACACTAAATGCTAAAGGATTTATTTACCTACAAAAATAATCATATTTGCCAAGTATGAATGTTGCGCTAATATATTAGTCTGTATAGCTATAATAAGAGTCTTTGTGTTGAAAAAAGTCAAACCTCCCATCACTGGTAGTAAAATTAATAACTCAGTGGTTGAAGAATATTTTTTTTTATTTTATTTGAATCAATGTCAGTATATTTGGTTTTCATTGATAGTGCAGGTATAAATGTTTCAACAAAGTTTACCAGTAAAATATTTTTCATTGCTTTCATTGTCAAAATACTAGCTGAAGTGGTTAGCTGTATTTAGGCTTACTTTTTGTCATCTGTTTCAGTCCTAAGTGACTTTAACATTTCCTCCCATTAAACCAAATGATCCATCTATGAATACATGTTGTATCTTAAAGTTGCAGCACTATCTAACTATTTGTGGAAACTATCTCTATGTTGTTACAGTTTGGTAAGAGACAGATAATCTGCAAACTAGAAACAAGCAATCAGAGCCTAGTGAAGGATCTGGCACTGACAATCAAGTTGTGTACATGCTGCTCATAGCCTTCTCCTCCTGGTCTCTGCTACACTACAGCTTCTCTCTGTTAGCAGACCAGCTAGTTAGCATGACTACCGCAGAGACGGTGGCCGCGCTAACAGTTTTCCTGTAATGGCAGGTTGTTTTTTCCGCCATTAGCACATTGACCAGCGTGTACTCAAGGATGATTGATAACTCTAAGATCTTCCCCCCTGGCTCTGATTGGTTGTTTCTGGCTGGGAGCTTTGCATTTCTACAAACTGCATTTTCACAATCAAAAGCATCAGCACAGGTTCAAAGTGACCTAGTCATTATAAGGGCTTTAACTGCACACTAAAACACCAAAGGAATTTTTGCACCAATAAACCAGAAATCAGTACAGTGTTTTCAGCCAGAGCCAGCATGGATGGCTAGCTATTAATTTGTATGAGTAAAAGGCTTTTCAGTGTCACTGCCACATCAATTATGACATGGGTATTACCAGCCAACAGTTGTGTGTTGCATCAAATTAATGTGTTGAAAGTGCATTTTTATACCGTGACAGTTTTAGACTCGTCCTTGTTGCATGAACCAATCGTGACTGAACGGATTCAAACCGGTAATTAGAATTTGTCGCATCCAAATTCATTTTGTGTTACGTCCAGGCCAAATGTTTTTTTTTCAAAAAGTTGTTTGAATTGCATTTTATTTTCACTTTCATGTTTCGCATGAATGTCTTCCAAACCGTTTTGTAGTCGCATGTGTTATTGAGGAGCAAAATATGTACAAAATCAGATTCATCTGACAACAGCCTGGTTTTCTTAAATAAACGCCTACAGATTGATCTATAGTAATTAGGATTAAACAGGCATTTTTAAGGACTCACTTGTGATAAAGAAATGTCTTACTACATAATGAGCTCTGAAATGAAAACATAACCAACACTGAGACACATTTGCATACAGCAAACCATCTCCCAGCTCTGCAACTAAATGGTCAAACCTGTATTATCCTTCCTGACACACAAATCCTATTTCACAGAAGAAAAGCTGATGAGGGAATTAGCCACAGGTCTGCAGAGCAGGGTTACACAGAGCCCAAACTGCAAAACACAGATGATAATTAGAGTATTTCACACTGTTTAGTTTGATACTCTGTCCTGTATACATTTCTTCTCAGGTTACTGTCACTAAATAAGAACTTGTGGTTTGTGAATGCAGCATCTTAACCCTCCTCTCATGTGCTGCAGTGCCACGTAATGTCAGTCTATCCTGTTGGTTGAAGCCGAAGTCAAATTTATTTTTGTCCTGAAGAAGTTCTAAATAAACACCAGATAAAACTTAGTCCTTCAACTAGNTACATACCTATTACCAATTATAAATAATTGGTAGTAGAAAGCCTCAGCCTGCTTTATCTCATCTATCGTGTCTTTCTCAGGCTTGGAAGTATGTGAATTTGTCCTTTAAAACATCCTTTTCAGCTTATTTATCCAAAAACAAAAATTGTAGCAAAGCAGGACCAAATCAAGAACAAGTTTAGCTGTTTTTTTTTTTTTTTGTTGTTGTTGTTTTTTTCAGTTTCCAAATAACTTTTTTAAACTAGAAGGCAGGGTTGGGAAATGCAAAGTGTTCTGTGATGAGATCTGGGGTTAGTTATGAGGTCATTCTGGGGAATATTTGTAATCACCAAAGGCTGGCAAATAAAAAAATAAAAAAAAGACTGAGACTTGGTGACATTAGAGCTAAAAAACATGAAAGGATCTCAGAGGACAGATGAGGAAAATTATATGACTTACAACATTTAGTTTCCCTCAGGGATTATTAAAATATTTCTGATTTGAATTGGATGATCTAAACGTTTTTGAAAAATGTGCACACAATTCTGGACTACATATCTCCAAACAATACTGGCAAGTGACTGTAGTGTGTGATTGTATTAATAGGGTTTTTCAAAGGAAAAAAAAAATAACTGAGGTCTATATGTGTTTAACAAATTATAAGAAATCCAAACATTTTCCAATTGGCAACTGCTTTGTTGAAATTGTGGTCATGTCTAAAAAGTTACACCACTGGGCTAGAAACACACTGTCATGCCCCTCCATTTTTATTTCCAAACATCATTATTTACACAGCCATGTAAGGCCCCTGTCAGAAAAATGGAGGCGTATGTCAAGTGAAGTGTTTGAACAAAGAGTCAGCTCTATTGTTTTATTTATGAGGCCAGTTTTTGTGTTGCGCATCAGGAAATATAACAGAAACAACACTGTTAAAGCTTCAGCATCTAAAATGATGGGAGTTTTCTGCATCACCGTTGCATCATATTACCCAATATGTGATTGTTTGCTGCTGCACCTTTAACAATTTACAAGTCATGAAGAATAAAGAGTTTCAACACAAACAAACTGTACCTGTACCTGCTAGATGCCTTTGTCTGTTTTACTAAATGATTGTAGGAGACAAGCCAAGATATTCTTTTATTGCTAATTTAGGATTTTTATTTTTTATTTTTATTTTTTTTTTTTGAGGAGAAGCTGCATAGTATGGTAATCTTAAACATGTTTTGTTTTGTTTTGTTTTTCCTTGCAGCAGTCTTTTATTACTCACAGCCATGCCTGCAGGCCCGTAGCCATGGAACTGTCAATTTAAGGGAACAGATAAGATGATTTCCCTGTCATACTTAATGAAACAAAAATATTTAAACAAGATTAGAAATGTAGACAACATCTGATTTTGATTGACTAATCAAACAAAGACAAAACACTTATAAAGAGATCAACAAAGCCTGCTACACTTAAAACTGACAGAGCACAACTCTGCAGGAGACATTCGGTTCCCTAGTGGACATATGGAGTCACTTCCTCTTTCTTTTTCAGCCATGTCAACTTTGGACATGCTCAGCACGACACAGACGCATAATCTATTACTCCCCAGTCACGCTTACATCTATGTGTTGCCGATCTGGGAAAACTGACATTTCTCTTTGCAGCAGAATTTGTCATGTCTTCTGTACTTGATGTGTATTTATGGCAAATTCTGAGCATCAGATAAATCAGCTGTGAAGAGAGTAAGAGGCTGTGAAGGGCTGACATCGCATGTGATCAGACAAAAGATGCATGGACTTTTGAGTTCCACCTACATTTCAGCAAAGAGCTGACGCTCACGTTCCCACCAAACAACAAAGCTTTAAAATCAGAAGCAAAAAGTTTTAGTTTTATTTTAGTTTCTGAAGAAGTGTGTTTTCAAACATCTGAAAGATTTCTGGTTTTATTTCATGTAAAGAGAGATGTTGTCTTCACAACTAATTCATGCTTCAAAAGCCAGAACAGAAAACTTGTGGTGAAGATTTTAGCAGCACAGCTGGATAGCTGTTGTAAAAGCTGCCTTCCACCATGGAGACTGTCAGCTGTAATCTAGCCACCATTCACCAAACAACTTATCAAAGCATCTCGGTTCTTGACATGATTTTTTTTTTTCTGCTATCATTTGCTCATCAGATGTGATTTTGTAGCACTATTTTGCACCTCAAAAATTATTAAATAATGGAGGAAATGTTGTGAACTGCTAATAGATTCATGATTTGTGGAATCATGAATAAAAAGCAGTTAAGAGGAGCACACCATTTCTTCAGTTTTCATTAAAAAAAATGTTGCTGGAGAACAATGGTGCAGCAGGCTATATTCTCCTGCTGTCCCATTGGCATGTGATGACCAACATTTTGAAATATTTCAGCTTTACACATTAGAATAATAAATGTTTTTCCAACAGGAATTTCTCATATTTTTAGTGTCACAAACATGAGCATGCTGTCAAACGTTCATATTCATGGTCATTCGACATACAAAAGTGGTCGACTTTTCATGACAAACATTTTATCACCTCTATTCAAAAGGTCAGGAAATTCACATCTACCCAGAAAGGAGGATAAATCTCAAAAAAAGACACAAAACTATTTCTTTCAAAGCAAAATTCCAAAAGTTACTTTTCTCGGGTTGTAAATATATCATGAATGATCCAGTTGAAGCTCTTAGCTCAAAACATTGTCAATACATCTCAAAATAACCCTGCCTGGAAGACAGACTGAGCATTCTCCAAAGCTACAAATCTTTAGTAGATGAATGAGCAAAAATCTTTCAAACAACAGGAAGGCTGCATTTGCAACAGCATGTTTATCCTCGGTGTGATAATTGTCCGAGTGGTGGTACTGAGCACTGACAATGAACAGAAAATGTTCAAATCAATTTGTTGCGTTAAAGGTTTCAAAACATTACCTTTGAAAGTGAGTCATTCCATATAGTGATAGTAGTATTTGAAATAGTGATAACTGTAGCCATTCTTTTATTGAACACAATGCATGAGTATTTTTAAACAGTCAAATAACATATTAATATTTTTAAGAGACTAGGTTTGAGATGATTTGAATACAGTATGCGTTTGATGAATGTCAAGGTTAATTCAGTGACTAATTCATAGTTTTCAACATGTCAAACAAATAAATACCTTACGATGTTGGTATATGAAATGTGTGAGTCAAGCCAATAGAAATGTGTTTGGTTGGGAGAGTGACCACCTGGTAGATACATTACAGAGAAATAGAAATGACACTACTGCTTGGTTCGGCTCATTTGGAGCTTGAAACCTAAACAAGTCACAAAAACATGCATGGAAATTAAAGATAACACAATTCAGTTTAACTAATTTCATAGTCATTGATCTGCCACTGAGTTGCTGTGTAGGTTAGCCAACATGCCCTGTTTGTCATAGTTGAACTTATTGGAGATACAGACACGTTTACATCAGTAGCTGTTTTGTTGAGGCCATTTCCAGGGCAACAAAGTTAAATGTCTTTCTTATAATCTGTGGCTTGCAAAATGCGTCACAACAAATTTATACCTTAAGGAAACATCACTTCATGACTAATTATGAGATGGCTTTAAGTGTAGGACAATTGAATTAGGAAAATAAATAATTGTTTTAAATGTGTTTCAATTGAAAGCGGTCTCAAATAAAGTATTAACTAAATTAGTAGGAGGGGGGTATGGGAGTCAGAATAACCAGCACAGATCCTAATCGTAGAAGGAGGCTATCTATTCTCCTGAAATTATATTTCTAATATTTCCTTTCTCAGCTATGAACCACATTACTACCACATTTGCCAAACAAACCTTCCAGCTTGTGTACCGAAATGAATTCAGAACAAAGAAAGCTTCCTCAGCTCAGTCTTTTATACACATCATCCACTTCTCCAGAGTAACACTGTAGGAGGGGAATTGTAATCAGTGGGGTACAAAATTAAAGCAGTGGATTAAAGCCAAATTACTTTCTTAAACAAAATAGGTAACTATATCAGCAGCAGGTGGTCTCCTTCACACACTTTAGACACACAACACATACACAGTGACAAACAATTACATGATATCCCTGCAAGTAATCAAGATTTGAGTCTCCAAAAACAAAGAATACGGATAAACACTGTCCTGTTGTGAATAATTACACAACAAAATTGAGTATGCATATTGAACATTATCAAAGTTATCTATTTAATAGTCATAAATAATTTATTAAAGGGAATCATAAAAATGCCAGAAACAAACTAATCTCAATCATAAAAGAGCAAAGATGATAACTATGCAACTATGAAGTTTAAATATGTAATACTTTCATTATCCTCATCAGGCACAGTTTTGATTAAATATTTTATATTCATAGTCAAGAGCTTCGATGGACATTATTTTCATGCACAAATAAATCATATCAACATCAGATGTGAGGTTTTTTTTTGTTTGTTTTTTCTTTGTTTTTTTCCAGCATAGTTTCACTGATGTCGGCTGCAGCTAAAAGGAAGTGCTTCTGCAGCCGACGGTGACCTGATGTGGCCTGGCCGTTGCCTTCTTGTGCAATTCCGCTCGATTAAGCTCCCGCTTTGCAGACAGTCTGAGTTTTCTCCCATTTACTTGGATTCCTCCAGCAGAATATTCTGGCTCTCAGAGTTAAATGTTACATTCCTACAAAGAACTGAAACACTTCTTCCCCAGATTAAAAAAAA
>NW_015112811.1:147416-149426 GCF_001443285.1 Poecilia latipinna | reverse complement strand
TAAAAAAAAAAAAAAAAAAAACTAGTCAAATTTTGGATGGGGGCAAACAGGTTTAAAAGTAGAAATTAGCCTGATTTTTTCTTTGGCTTTGGTCAATCATATGCTGGTATGTGAGATGTTATGAATGCACTCATTCATCATCTCCTTCATCAAAAGTCAGTGGCTGTCACACTTTCACATTTCAGCAGCTTCATGCAGAACAGCTCCACTTGCACATTTGCTCAGCCAGTCAAACAAGCCTGATGTTCCCTGGCTTCAAACCGGTGTTCTTTTTGAGGGAAAAGAAGATACTGTTGTATTATTTCCTACAAATGACTGTCAGCTTTGGTAAAACCTTCTCTCCCATGAGCTGACCTCTGCTCCCTGCATCCTCCTTTTCAACATGTAGAGCTCTAGTTGAGCGTGACATCCACAGCCAGATAGATTTTTATGCTAAATTCATCAGGCGTATTCCCAATGCTCAAAAGTTGCATTGTTGCTTGGTGGGGAACAACAGCTCTTTTATTGAAATATTAGGACTATGTTTTTGTGTTGTTTTTAAATAAAGAATTCCAAATAAAGAATTTGGTTAAGTTCACTCAAATATGCAGTTTATTTGAGTGATATATATATATATATATATATATATATATATATATATATATATATATATATATATATATATTATCAGAACAAAGGAATGCCATTTTGCTGAAATTATGCTTGGCTGTAGTTTTCTTTGAAAAATGGAAACACCAGTTCTTTGAGACCACAGGCTGCCCACTGTCATTTTTTTTCTGCACCCCGTGCTCCATGGACATGGCTACAAATATTTTCAGCTCATTCATTGTCAGATCCCATGAGCTGTCACTATGCTGTCAATATGCCTGAGCCAAAGTGCGATCCCCGATGGGCTGTAGTGTGCTGTTGTCAAACACGAAACAGTAAGGGAATCTTTACTGTTGTACTTTGCATGGGCTGTTGGGCCTGCGTCTCTGGGTAGGACATTTTGACTCTTCCATCTTCCTTAATTTGAGGATATAATAATAAAAATATCACTGGCTATTTTTAAGACCAATCTGCGAAGTGAACTGTCCATAGGTAGAGCTCACCAGTTCCAGTTATAACAGAACAACTGGACCAGTCTATGATTAATTCCCCTTTTTTTCCCAGTAAGGCTGTGACTCACTCTGGCGAAGATAAAGTATTTTCATCCATTCAGTGATGGTCATTGTCAAGAACTGTGAAACTTTCTGAGCATCCTGCTAAAAAGCTGACAGACTTCTGACAGACTATGACATCTGTCCTTATTTATCTTGTACTTTAAATGCGTAGTTCTCATTCTGCTCTACTCCATCATCAGTAATTGTTCAAATAACTCAATTATCTTGAAAAATACCAGCATTTATTTGTTGACAACATATAAAAGCTACAGGGGAAAAAGCAATTTTCAATTAAGAGGGAAAGTAAATATAATCTCAGCAAGTGGTTGATAATGAATCAAAATAGTACGGTAAAAGATTCTTGTGTGATCAGTAGGACTTCACATAGAAAAAATAGATAAGAAGTGATTACAGAGCAGTTTCATCATTTTTTTGAGTTGTGCATTGTGTATGTGCACCCTGAGTGGCAAAACACTCAGCATGGATCCCACCATTAGTTGATGGAGCCATTGTATAAATAATTCATTTTAAATGGATATGTGTTGGTCTAGACAGAGATTATTGCAACCAACCAAAGAAAATTTGGGCTGTGAATTTTGAAATATGGACAGAAGCCAGGTTCAAATGAAACTCTGGTGGGAATTCATTTAATTAGTTGCATAAGATTTTCTTTAGAGGTATCAGAGTTAAGGGGATTGAATAGAAATGCATGCCACACTTTTCAGATCATAAGTGATCAAAATAGCACAATAATAACTTTTAGACAGGTTAAAATCTGGTTACTTCCTAAAAAATATCTATTCTATGGTGATTTGTCATAGGAAGCATTAAACCATGAACTGCTTCACAGAGTTGTAATATATCTTAG
>NW_015112811.1:137195-142414 GCF_001443285.1 Poecilia latipinna | reverse complement strand
AATATTGGTCGGGACATGTCCCTACCGTCCCTACCCAAACCTACGCCCATGGTACAAACACAGTAACTATAAATTGGCATGGTCTATCTAACCTACTGTTTTCCAAATCATCACAAAAAAAAACTCTTTTTACCCCAAAGCTGAATAATTGAGCACAAAGTACTTATTCAAATGTACATTTCTGCTCCTGGATTTCAGTTTTCTGTGACAGTGATTTATTTCTTTCCTGTCCTTTAGACATGAGGATTTAGTTTGACAAAGTCTCTTTATACATCACTTCATTTATTGCACAGCAGTTCTTCCACCACAACTGAGTTGATCTGTTTTCAAGTTGCTCATGCACTGCATTATTTGTGTCAGGGGTCTTGTTGCCATTCAGTGGGGACTCTGACTGTAAATCTATTGTAAAATCTATGTGATAAAATTTGCATGATTTTAAGATTTTTTTTTTTCCCCAACCTGTTGGTTAAGGCAAGACTTTTTTTATTTTTTCAGAGATTACATTTAAAGGACTTTTATGACAGGTTTTCTTCTAAAAATCTTTTTTAATTTATCTCCATTAGCTAAACTTGCTCATACCACTAAAGTACTAAAGCAGCAGACCTTTCTTGTATTCTGCCCAGACCTTTTTTTTTTTTTTTTACCTGCGTAGCTCTCATCAAATAAAAAAGATTAAATGTAAACAGCATCACTTTGCTTTTTTGTTGTTTGTTTGTTTTATCAACATATAATATAGTGTTTATGTATCACTATACCTCACACTTTACAAGAGTGAGGTAAAGAACATTTGCTAGTGCTCCCTGGGATCTCCTTTTATTTCTCTCTATGATAATTTATTTCTTCATGTGGGTGTCGTGTCACCATGAATGTGTTGGGCTTACAGAGAGCTTTGTTCACATTGTATCATTCAATGTTCATATAAAATGCTAAATTGCCTGTGAGACTCCCACACTTGACTTTTACAGAAAAGAAATATTGCAGGAAGAGTATTTCGACACAAAAAAAATGCCTTTATATCCAGAAACCTTGAGAACTGAAGTATGTTTATATAAATTAGGAGTGAAAATGCAAGCGTTCGCTTGCAGTTAAACAGAAAATTGAAATATGTTCAAGAGTAAAATTCAATTAATTCTGCCAATTTAGCCTGCTTTCACAATAGAAAAACAACTGAAATGGGCAGATTTCCAATTCTTGGCAATGTTTCTAAAACACGCTGGCTTCACCACACATCACACAATCTTCCCTCATTTGTGAAGAGATAGAGGGGAATCTGCAGAGATGTGGAAAAATAAGCCCAGACTTCCCAATGAGTATTCCACTCACAACTGCCTGACCTTGAGGTGAGCTTATCCCTGGCCAGTGTGCAGAGCTGAATGAATTATAATATCCACCTATAGGTCCAGCCCCAGCCTTTGCCCTGACCACTCAACACCAGGCCTTGCACAGCTTCTCTCAGACTCTGCCTGAAACTATCAGGAGCTTTTTTTTTTTTTTTTGGCCACAGTATATCAATGCCCGCTGAGGGATGAAGTCCTGACCAGTGGAGACATTTGGTTACAGAATACAAAACAAGGCCTATGTAGGAACTTAACGGTTGTAAATCTAAGCATTTATTTTGCAGAGATTATTTTTTTAATTCATCATGAAGAGATAAATGGTTTAGACTTTATTTTAATTACTATGTTGTACAGGACTGCTGTGTTCACAAATTCAAGCCTCTAAGATTCAATTGTGGAGGTGAAATATTACGCAATATGTTAAATACGATTATATCTGCCATTTGCATTACATTAAGATGTATAACAAGGACATTTCATATGCTCATTAACCCTTCAGTGTTAGAATAGATTGCTGCAAAGTCTTAATATTTATGTTTCTGCGAAGGAGTCGTGCATCTTCAGGAGCTTTGCTTGGGGACATGACGGCTACTGTTATCAAAACAGTTGCTATTCTGGGTTATCCAATGTGGGCTCACAGTGCGAATGTGTGGCTACCTCCCATTTGTAGGGAAAATATAAAATTCTATTTGTATATTTTATATTTGTGACACAATCACCTAATGAATAAGTGTCAATCTATTCCACACAATCTTATTTGAAGTGTGTAGCATTTTATTTAAAACAAAACTGCTTGAGGACAGGTGCCAGGAACATCACTCTGATGCTGTGCAGAGAATCTGACAAAGGCCTGCTGGTTTTCTTTGACGTGATTGGCGAGATGCAGTAGATAACATCACAGGTGTTAGGGCGATCAAAAGTCAAATTTTAAGCTTGATAGGACATCCAAAGATGATAGTAATTAATGAAAGGTTAAAGTTACCAACAGACTGATACAACAACACCTGAAATCATAAAAAAACAACTTTTGCTTGTTCGTCAGAGACGTTCCTTGACCATGAAGTGTTATTTATTGCTACGGAGATTGTGGATTATGCATTGCAGTTCCTCAATGAGATCTTTGCGAGATCTTTAATAACTTTAGTAAACATTGGCACTGATGTGGATATAAGGATATAGTAACTATGGTATGATGATTAAAGGCCAAACATCATGGTTAGAGTCCCATTGAGCTCTTCCGCATTGAACACAGGACATAGGCGTGCTGCCACTATGCTAATGAAACGCCACAATCTCATAAAGGTGCAAGCTCAAGAGATTTATGCGTATGATCTCTCAGGCCCGATGATGGAGTGGAGTGTATTCTGGATGCACAACTGAAAGTCCCTGTCAAGAACATCTGTGATCTGTTTGGCTGTTTAATGTTGTGGTGCAATCCTAATGAAAGTGGGAAGAGGGGTGTCTATCGCACACACAAAGACAACATTTCTACTCCAAAGTCAGTTTGCTTACACTGCAACACAAATTTTCACACAGTTTTTAGAGACGCATTTTCTCTTTCATGTTCACAAAACAGTCCACAGTTTGCTCCAGCAACAACCACACTCAGCTGCTTGATAAATTAAAAACCTTTTATCTAAGTGTTCTCCCTCATTTAGCACAGTGTGGCCTTTTGGTTTTAATAGTTGGAAGTTTAAGAAGAAGAAGAAAAAAAAACTTTTTGTCAAGTCTTTTTTCTTTTACTATTTTTAATCTGCATTATGTGGCTGTTCTCGTTAAAGTGTTCGGAGAATAAATGTGTTTCTTGTGAAACAGAGGGAGAAGACAGGGAATGAGTAAAAAGTTTGATTAAAAAAGAGAAAGGGGAAGAGATAAATTGTGATGGGTGCCATGCTTTGAAGTATGCCACAGTGAGCAATCATGGCCATTTTGGTGTTATTATGCAATCTCTCTCTCCTCCTCCTCTTTACCTCCATCTGTCTCTGTCCCCCCTCTCTGTCCATCTGTCTTGCCTGCTCGCCTTCCCGTCTGTTCCCATGTAACCCTCTTTGTACCCCAGCACACACACTTACAGCCCGGCCTTATCTTCATTCCCAGACAAGGCTCCCCGTTTGGGCTGTCATTATAACCACTTTGAATCGCCTTGCTTCATGGTGAACGTGGAGAGACATGCTGTGCCCAATCACACAACTCTTTCTTCCATTCCCATAGATGCATGTTGTATTCCACTCTGAGAAAGGTAATATGTATTGAAGGATTCAACTTTAAAATCCTGGAGAGGCTGAACACAGTTTAAAATGTCTTTCCTTGTGATAAATGCTCCCAGACATGGCTGGCGTTCAACTTATGCAGTCCAGAGCAAGAGGCTTTCTTGTCCAAGTTAAAAGGCTTTGCCTGCTGAAATGACAAATCTCTTTTGCACAAGTACGTCTGGAACTTTAAGCTTTTTTTAAGGTAGCATGTAGTCGTTAATATTACAAATCATAGCCATGATTAAAATCACGCTGGCACTTTTACAAAAGAGGACGAGCGAAAGAAAGAGAGACAGAAAGAGAGAGAGAGAAAGAGAGAGAGAGAGACAGAGCGCATTTTGGACATTAGTCATACAATGTGAAATGTGCAAACACTAACCCACTTCACAGTCACAAAAAACAAAGGAGTATTGATTAACCAATATGAATCTCACAATGAATACTAGGGGTTGCATTCAGAAAGTTTTAAGATTCCTTTTAGGAAAGCATTTAATTTTAGTTAGAATCTGAACAAGGGGAAACAGTATGAAAGTGATTAAAAATCAACTAAGGACTTTAACTTTAACAGAGATTTGTTTTTTTCTTTGATAGAATTGTCTACGGGTGAGTTTCTCATTTTACCAAAGTTTTCAAAATGTTATTCCAAAACTCTGATTGGATTACACATGATTAGACTAAATAGACTTTGTATATCTGTTTATGAGTTGGATCTGTTTGTCTAATGAACTAAATTAAGCACAAATTGCACTACTGTATGTTCTTGTAAATTCATAAAATTATTGATCTGATATTAAACACCACATTAGGTAAAGGAGGTCAAAATGTACGATTATCTGAGCTCTCTGACCATGCAAACAATATAATTCAGGGCATTTTTTTTCTTACAGTCATCCTCATTAGGAAAACAGTACACAGTCACATCCGTCTCAGTTTATATAGGGTTGTCTGCTGCTCTATTACAGGACTTAAGAATCAATTAGGATTCTTATTTTGAAAAAACAAAAATCATGTTGAGCATCACAAAGATTGATGTTCTTAATCCAATAAATTCTGCTTATATTTATTTTTTGGGTTGCTCTAGTTTTCCTTGAACAAGATCTAGATAAATTCATTTCAGCCAGGTTGTAATAAATGAATTTCTGTTCATAGTTCACCACCTAAGCATTCTGAAAAAAGATTAACATAAACCAGTTCTCATTGTGAGTAGCTTTTATTTTCATTTTCATGGGAAACATCTTCAGAAATTTTTTTTCTTTTCTTTTTTGCAAAAAGATATTTTGTTCAATTCAACACAAGGTCTCTGCTTTGGTGTGCAGCAATGCCTCTAAAGTACTTTTAAAGGCTATGCATTCTTGAAACAAGTCTGACAAGTTTAATGGCTAAAAGGCAATATTCTTTAAAACAGTATTGTCTGCCAAATATATTTAGAGTCTAGTGTTATGATAAATAGCTGGGTTCAGTTTTGAAGGAAAACAAAATGTCCCGAAGCCTGATTTCAAAGTAGATCGGTTTGAATTCAAAAGGTGTTAACTCTGCCAGCGGCCACAGTGGCTGACTTTTTATAAATTTACAAATATTTAAGCATAAATATAAATGGTAACACTTTATTTGAAGAGAGTTGAATAAGACT
>NW_015112811.1:128758-132736 GCF_001443285.1 Poecilia latipinna | reverse complement strand
TATATATATATATATATATATGCAAGGCAACTTGACATCATAAACATATATGTATATATATTATAACATATATGTTTATGATGTCAAGTTGACTTGCATTTATGTCCTTCTTAAATGTGTTTTCCTGTATTCTGTTGCTTGCACAATTTGTATTTTCTAATGTCTGATTTCCAAAAATGTATACTCTTACTCATATTTTATTGCTGTCATTGGCAGAAAGTACAATGAGTGAAATTTTGTGTGAAAAAAAGAAAAACTTTTGACTACATTTGTAATAACAGACGCTTTTTAAACTATCACAATGTTCATTTTTAATAAGATCTTGGCTTTTAAAGGGGAGCATTATGTAAATTCAACTTTTTTTGAGCTTCATGTCATGTTGTCATTCCCTCATTAAAAACATACCTGGAGTGTTGCTTTCATTCTTTCAGACATGTTTGAGAAATCCTTGACTCCACTGCAGCAGCCATTCGGGGGTGCCTAAACGCTTACTAATTCAAAGCAGCGCCTATTCTCACAAAGCTCCTCCTTGGAGCTGCGGTCCCCAGCCGAGCTTCCGCCCCACAGCTGTTTCAGACAAGTGGAAGCAGCAATCAGCAAACACCTGGTGGAGCTGCAAGTCTGCTGAGCTCATCGTGCAAACTACCTCTGAGTCAAACGCTCCTGGCATAATGGAGAAACTTTGTTGTGGTGCCATGCTGAAAGCGGAGTGTCGCAAAGAGAGTCAGAGGCCAGTTTCTAGGCATCAAATTGTAAATTCAATTTTTTTTTTTTTAAAGTTATGTTTGATGTATACAACATTTTATACAACTGTATACAACTGACGATAATTGAGTTACTTGATTGGGCTGTAAAATGGCAATAAATGCTGGGAAGATAAATAACACTGCCTCTTCAAGGTATAAACAGGGCTGTTGCATATTATACAATTACCTCCCACCCATTCCAGTATTCATTTTTAAAAGTTTAAAATTTAAAATGTATTCACTTTAAAACTGAAGGTGTACGCGAGCTATTCAATATTTTTTAGCACGTCTGTAAAAGGGTCAGTGATGAATATTATCCTTTTCAATCTTTAGAGGTTTTAAAACTCACATTCTTACATTGTTAGAAATAAATATTTTCTCTTTATTTTTCTACCTACCTAACCTTTACAAAAAAAACTCTTTGATCAAATCACTCCTACCTGCTCATAATGCTTTATTACCTTGGAAACTCTTTCAAGGGTTAACCTGCTTTGTGAGTAGCTTTTATTTTCATTTTCATAGGAAACACCTTCAGTTCATTGAATTTTTTTTTTTTTTTACTATCACTCGGAGTCTATTTTTTGCAAAAAGATATTTTGTTCAATTCAACACAAGGTCTCTGCTTTGGTGTGCAGCAATGCTTTATGTAAGTTTTAAAGTACTTTTAAAGGCTATGCATTTTTGAAACAAGTCTGACAAGTTTAATGGCTAAAAGGCAATATTCTTTAAAACAGTATTGTCTGCCAAATATATTTAGAGTCTAGTGTTATGATAAATAGCTGGGTTCAGTTTTGAAGGAAAACAAAATGTCCCGAAGCCTGATTTCAAAGTAGATCGGTTTGAATTCAAAAGGTGTTAACTCTGCCAGCAGCCACAGTGGCTGACTTTTTATAGAAGCAACACTTTCTAACAGTCAGAAAATTTATTTCTACTTGGATACATTTGGCTGGGAGTGTAAAATAAGTTATATGAACACAGAGTTTAAAAGCTTCCCTGAACCTCAAGTTTTGTTTCAAAATAAAGTTAAGTTTTTGAGCCACCAAGCTGCCTTTTGACTATCTGCAGGGCAGGGACACTGGAGATTAGATGCAGGTGATAGGAATGAGCTTTCAGACTTTGCCTGAGGTCTTGCAGAATCTCTTGACGAGATGAAGCGGTTTGCAGAACTCACAGAAGCAACAAGCAACTTAAAAAATAACTCTGCAGAGTCTCAGATGTTTTCACAAAGTGCAGATATGGATTTCTGCATCAGAGACGAAATTATATTCCAAAGGAAGAGGTCACTGAAGTTCAGTGCATAACAAAGCTTGGCATGTTTTTGCAAGACTTAAATAAATCTTAAATTATCTATGGGTTGGGACTCTGAAGAGATTTACAAAATGTGTAAGAAATAAATCTGGCAACCGTTAAAAGCTCTGTATAACTAATGTCCAACTGTTTTTCCTTTAGCCGACACCAAATCGGCTACAGGAATTGGCTATTAATAACTACAGTAAACAGAGTTTTTACTCTAAAAATTTTTTTTACAAGGTTACATTTTGATGGTTTTCTGTTTATCTCACCCACAAATCAAAAATGGGAGATAAAATCCTAAAAAGCAACAAGCTAACTTATTTATCTCAATGTTATGTTTTCCTTTTTTTTTTTTTCCTCTGACATAAATCGTGTCATCAACCCACAGATTTATTCCGAAAAATGTTAGAAAAATAAAAATGTAGGGAAATTCAAACTAGCTACTCCTCTTTCAAGTGATGAACACCAGTTGATCGTTTCTTATCGGTGAGTTAGTTTTGGTTTTGTTGTTTTTGTCAAGAGGTCAACGTGTCAAAGTGTGTAAGAGGCCACTTATAAAGCACTGGACCTGCTCCGTTTCCATTCGACGGTATGACACAATGAACAGAGGCCTGGGCAACAGAGGCAAAAAGTTGTTTAAAACACATCAACGTATCGCATGAACAATCTATCAGTCCTGAAGGGTTTCAATAAATAAATAAATAAATAATAAATAAACAGAAAGATCTCATTATGACATGTATTGTATTTGTCATTAATTTAAGACAACATTTTGATCTTGGCAGAAGGAAATAAGTGTTTGTGCGGGTTTAGTGCACAGCAGAGTCTTCAGGACAGCACTGCCCTGCGTGTTTTAGACACTCTGCTCCCCAGGATTCAAATGACTGAATGAATTACCACCTCAGCATGTCATCAAGCTCAGCAGAAACTTGTTAATGACCCATTAATTTAAATTAGGTGTGTCGAGGCAAGGAAACATTTAAAACGTGCAGGGCAGTATCCCTCAGGACAAACATAAAAATAAAAAAAAATGATATTAAACAGCAACCAGATTTGGTGACGCATCATTGACAGTAACAGAAAGACTCCTAAGACCAATTTAATTTGTGCAAAAATTAAATGAATTTATGGAGAAAAACTCCTTATGCAGTCCGTGCTAGAAGTGGAAGCAATTAATGGTTCAACAGAATTTTTTTGTAGCTGGCTACAGCATTAAATAAACCCAAACTTGCTCCTCAATAGCAATGGATCAGTTAATATCAATTGATTTTAAACATAATTTTTGATATTTTTTTTCAATTTTCCCAGGTTCCTTCAGCCCTAATGCCTGTTTCCTCTGTAACAGAACCAGTTTGTTGTCCAGAGTAAATTGAAACTACGCATGTAGATGCTAATTTTTTATTTCCTTTTTCAGTTACTGCGTAAACATATTTCAGAATCTTTATTATTCAGATTTTGGGTGGTTAGGCTTGTGCATGTCTTTACAAGATCTTTATCACTACATTGTAACTTTAAAGGCAAATTTTCAATGGAACATTTAATTCTTGTTTAAGTTTATGTATATATATATTTCTGTCAGTTTTCATAATTTCATGATTGCATTCCATTATTTTTAACTTAATGGGTATTTTTTTTTTTTTAGATAAAATAATTTACTTTTTGTTTTAACCATATTTTAGTGCCAATTAGTTTCTGATTATATTACCATAGGAAGAATAATGTTTTACTCTTATTTTGACATAGACTGAAATTTTGCTTTGGGTAGGGTAAATAACTAAAATAGACACGCATTTTTTTACACATTAAATGACCAACTTTAGGTGATTTATAATTTTGGGGGTTTCTGTGGTTATTTGGGGGGTTGTTTTTGTCCATTTGTTTATTTTTTTTATTTGTTTCTGCAGCTTTTTTAATTTAATGTTGCTCATAAAAGAAGTAA
>NW_015112811.1:101155-123868 GCF_001443285.1 Poecilia latipinna | reverse complement strand
TGATGTCACTGATTTAGTGGCACGTCTCCCAACTTCTCAAGACAAATGCAAAAGTGAAAACTTGGTAAAACTTATACGGTAGCTCAAATACCTAATGCCCACATATTTTCAGAGAGCTGTAGGTATTCAAAACTAATGTCTGGATAAAGTATGGAACTAAAAGAGTCATTGCAGTGTCTTTTTCGAGATCAGTTCTCCTTCCTCTCTCTTTCAGTTACTTAAATTATGCTAGGTGCCGTTGTGGATTTCGACTTTGGGATGAGCAGGAGAGATGCAGACAACAGTTTCAGCAGATACGTGAGCCAGGCAGCACTTAGTCATAATTGGCAGCTTTTATTTCATTTCACTTTGTCTGGCTGTTTTAGTTTTCTCTGTATTAAGCAGGTGAACCAAAACAAAGCTGTGAAGACCAACCACATTTTGACTATGAGCCCAGACAAACAGTTAAGCTGCCAATATTTCCAAGTAACATTTTTTTGCAAAAACAAGCCCAAAATGCCTCGGTTCACAAAAAGGCAGCAAACACAGCAGGTGCTGTTGATACATCAAAAGTGACACCCATCCCAAAAGTTGCTTTTCTGAAATAATCCTGAAATCGTAACATTTATTGAAATTTCTGATAAAATGTGATCTTCTTCATAGGCTGTATTGTAACAGATTGAGTCACTTTGTGGTTAAGCCAAAATTATTGGAGCTCTTATTATTAAAAAAATAAAATAAAATTCCCCACAGTCTTTTTTTTATTAATTGTTCCAAACACAAATAGCATTAAAGCACTGATGCTAAAGCATATTTACAACATAAAGAGCAGCCTGACTGTCTTTTCTATATTTAAAAATAAAATACACAAACCACTTCAGCTGAAAATGATGAGTGCAACAGTGTCATAAATTTATTCAAGTTTTTAAAGTGTTTTGTTAACTTTTAATGTGGCATATTTGCCAAAAATTAAAATGGGATCAAATTAGAGATTATTCAGTACAAACATGATTCAGATGGTAATTTTTGCTACTTCATTAATTCTGCTAATATCTCAGTGCAAACTACACGTATAAAGTAGCATAAAGTACACAAATATAGCACTTTTTGTCTTTTTTTTTTTAATTCACATAAATTTTCCATAAACCTTCCTTGCAAGCCTCATTAAGAAATTCATTTAAGGGACCTTGTTTCTTTCTGTTTCAGATCTCCTTTCAAGTGATTTAATTCTGTGATCTACACATTTATTACACCTTGCAATCAACTAAAAGCCTCAGTATGGACTGGGGGGGTTGAAATTAATCCAGGAATATTCTGCCCCTGATTCACCTCAAAAAGCAGTCAAACACATACCCACTATGAACTGTAAGGGACGACACACAACTGCAAAAAGTGCATGTTATTGCACACACACAGTGTACAACATAAAGTGCACACAGTCCTTCTCTCACTGCATTCAAAGGGCATTTAAAATTACATCTGATCTGACCCAAAGACATGTAGTTGAACTATAAAAAAATAAAATAAAAATTGCATGCACATAATAATATTGAGACCCTGAAGACCAGAATGTGTGTTTTCAGACATTCTTGCTAATTAGACCTATGTGGTTGGCTGACCTACTGCATCCACCAGAAGGTGCAAGGTCACAAAGGCTCGTAAGAATAGAACGTGGTAAGTTATGCAGGGAATGTTTGCTTTTAACAACTACTACAAAGTAATTCCCAAAGGACATGGAAAATAAGAAAAAACAAATGAAAGTCAAGTTAAAATAAAAAAAAAATAGCATTCATGTACTTCATGTACCAATTTGTGCCCACTTTGTGTCACACACGTTTAGTTCGAATCCTATGATAGCAAATCAACACAGCAGGAGACCTTTAGTATCAGATTTCAACTCAGCTGGACACTTTCACAATGGTTTTTCAGCACCGCACCATGATCCAATATGATAGATCATAACACACGACTGCCTCATTTGAATGCTGCGTTTTCTTGTCTTTGCCATATTCGAGTGTAGAAAAAAAAAGAGTAAAAGAAGAGCTCCAATTGCAGTTTTACCCATCAGTGTAAAGATATGATTTAAGACAATTTTATAGCTGATAACTCTAGAACAGGCATAAAATCAGGCTTGGGGGAAGTTTGTAATATTCCATAAAACTTCAAAAATTGAAGCATGATAGATGTGTATCCTGCAGAAGTACACATACTTCAGCCAAACTTAAAATCAGTGAGATCAACAACCCTGGCCACCTGTGGTTGCTTTAATATGTATTTTAGAACTTAAACATTGAAAATTTATTCTGAGTTTATCAGTTAAAACTGCTTGAGAAGACTTTAAGAGCATTGCTCTCCCTTTGCCAGGAGTATCATTGTAAATTGAAGGTGTTTATTCCTCCATGAGTAGGATTCAATTGGCTTCGATTGATCCCTTTACCATTTCATTTAGTAACATTATAGTTATTCATGTGCATTATTGGAATTTCCTGAAGTGAGTTTCTGTTAATGTATCCATAATTGTTCCCATTACCTGTACCTGAAAGAAATAAAGTCCTCACAAGTTTGTAGGAAAACAAAGGTTACGTCAGAATTATGTGAGCTTGTTGATGGATTACATCAACCAATAAAACATTGCAAACTTCACTGAATAGACTCAGTCATTAGGATTCCATCTGAAAGTATACTTTCTGTAGAGAAAAACTCATTCTCGAAACATTTAGGCAACAAGCTTCTGTGCATGTTATGCTTGGAATACAGAAACATAAAAAAAAAAAAAATCAAATCAAAACAAACAAAAAAAACAATGCAGTCTTGCAGCCTGTGGATATAAATATTCCCAGTGATATAACCCTGTCTGCTACATGTGTACTTATCATTGATGGCAACTTCGGAAAGCCTCACTTCAAAAAGCTGGATCCATCTCTTTAAGGCTCTGTAATTGCAGGGCGACCCGTCTGTGGTTCACAATGACTTCAGCATCTTGACTGCTGAGAAAGGCCTCGTCCCTCACACAATCCCTGGGCGAGACAAAGTTAGAGACATGTGTGGAGGGTTTAATTCAGAAGCACTGTGGAGAATGTGATCTATAAAGGTGAAACGTTCTTTACTTTGGCAGCAGCAAGATGAGTTAATTGCACACAATGTACACATTCGTACCACATCCTAGAAAGACATGTCGTTAGAAGAGATAAGCGTGGGTGTTTCGTGAATGTACGCAGGTCTAAGGCATATTTTTTTTTTCACTGCAGACCATTTGTCAGGCAAATATGTAATTAATAAAGCTAAAAATCATTGTATCCAATTTTAATGTCTCTTCCAGCAATCTGGTTGTGTGTATGTTTGCTCACTGGTAATGGCCCACTGGGACACACGCATGGAACAGAGTCATTATTAATATCATTAGTGGAGCCTGCAGTTTCCCAGCCACAAGAAATCAAAATGTTTAATGTGAGCAATGTCTGCTGCATCACTCACTACTGTTATTATGGAGGCTTGCAATATTATTTTTATTAAAGTACAATCTATTAAAACTGATCTCTTTATTCAAAGGATTAATTTATTTGGGGGAGAATAATATCACATGCTGGTCAGGGGCTTCTTGTTGGATTCATCCTCTCACAGTTTGCTTAGCATTAATAACTAGCACATTGTGATGTCTACAAACCAGATTATTAGCTTTGCATTTATGCATTGTGCCATTAAAGTATTCTATTTTTACAGCCATACGTCACACTTAAGCTGTGAATGCTCCCATAATTTGCTCAGTTCCTACAATAATTCACATTTTAGCAAAAATGATTTGTAGCCAAGCAAATTTCCCACACAGTCAGAAACAACCTTGTGTTCTCATCTGCCTCATGTCTTTCTTCATTTATTATTCCTGTGTTTCCTTGAGTCTTTACTTTCATTTTTTCTTCAATTTAACAATTCCTTCTTTCTTTTCTCATGCCCTCATATCTTGCCCACTAGATTTTTTTCATTTGTTTTTTGTATTTTTTAATCCTTCTTTGTGTTCTTTATTTTCTGTCCTTCATTCCTTCATTCTCCTAGTGCCTTGTATTATTTGTTGTTCCTTTCCTGTGTTCTACTTCCTTGTTTCTCTCTTTCAAGAATCTATGTTTTCCGGTTTTCATATCAAATGCCTATCCACTTACAAACTGAATATGTTATGACAATGAATTTCTGAAAAATGACCAGACACCCCAATAAACTGTTCTTCTTTCTTTGCAGTGTGCAGACATATCCCAGAACAAAGACTTTGTAGTCTTTTTGTTTTTAGTTTGTTACCTACAAATGGCATAATGCATAAATCAAAGCTAACAATCTGATAGGTGAATCTTGAGAACCAATGCATCCTAAAACTGCATGAGCAACATACAGAATAAGTCAAAATCTATGTTTGCAAGAGACATTTGTCCAAAATCCATTGGAGCCATGGTGAAAAATGGTCTGTCAACACTTAAAGTGTGTGATCATGTTGCCTTGGTGCATGTAAAGTTAAAATAATCCAAGGCCCTCTAAGAAAAAAAAAAGGAACAATTCTGCATATCGGATTGCAACACATCACAATACCACATCACAATACCACTAGTATAGGACTGCTACAAAGCCTTGAAACTGCAGATCACCCCACAAGTGCTTTCATTTCCAGAGCCTCACAAGAGTAAACACTCATAATCATTGACCTGAAACCGCCCTGGAACAACAAAGGCACTTCCTTTGCTTGCTTGTTCAGACTGCTCTATTGATCCCGACAAACAGCCCATCCAGAGTGTGTTGCAGTCATTCAAGACATCTCTCTTCTTATGTTAGTTCCAAGTTACCTCTATCAACAGATCCATGCTTTGCGATGCAGCGTAAACACTCGGCGGAGTTCAGTGAGCAAAGCCGTAACAAGTCGCTGTTTGTTCAGGCAGAAGGTGGGGAGAAGTAAAGCGCAGAAGGAGGGAGGCAGGGAAGGAAGGAAGCGAGGGAGGCATTGATGATAAATCACCAGCGAGGACTATGTGACGCTGACAGTATTACATCCTTGGACTGTTTCTCAGTAGGCAAGGTTAGACTGTCTATTGGTGGGCTGTAGCTCCCTCTGAGCCTGCAGGAAAGGCAAAATTAGGCAATTACAGGCAAATAAATCTTAAATCCCTTGACAGGAGCTTTCAGAGTCTGAGTGTAAAATGGTGTTAGGATTCAGATGGAGTGCCTCTGTGCAGCAGGACTTAGTGGGTAAAGTACATCAGGCACATCTATGAAGAGAGGGTCTCTTTTGCTTCTAAGGCCAGGTGGGACTAATTTTCCATGCTGCAGCCTGATAACAACATAAGAGTTTGAAAAGATATGAAAACTTAATGCAGTTCATAGTCACAGACAACAGATTCTGTGGTTTGATGTTGGAAGTGGACAGATTTGGCTTTTTTCTGGACCTGCTGGATGTCTCTGGTGTTAATATATCGTCTGCTTACATCAAGTGAACCACCCTTTATGTAACATGAGCGACGAGCATCTTGACCAGGGGATGAAATGCCAAATTAATATCGAGCTGCTTAAACTGGGCAGGAGCAGTGGTGCAGAAGTAACTGGAATGCATTTACAGACTGTATTTCTGGTTTCATTGAACAAATTAAGCACAAAGCACCGTATATCAGACAGTATTAGAAATATTCTAATACTGTTAGGTTAAGCACTTTAAGTGTTAACAGCTTAAAGGTTGTTTTCTTTTAAGAGGGTTGCAGTCTAGGGCTATTTTTATTATGGATTAATTACTTCTTACAAGTGCTTCTATAAATTTACTTAGTTACAATCCACCACTAGCTGAGACAGCCCTACGAGGCAAGAGTTAAATGAACTGCATTTATATAATGTCTGTAGGCTTAATGATCACTCCAAAGCCTTCACACGATACATCCTTTTCATAAACAAGTAGCAGATTTTTCATACTCACACCAGTGAGCACATCAGTGGGGATGTGGGGCTCGGCAGCCTGGCCGGGAGCACTTCACCATGTGGACCGCAGGAGCAGCGGCGCTCTTACTCTCCAGCTGATGGACAGACGCTTTATCTTTCAAGCACCAATTCCATCAGTAAGTGTTACACGTGAAACAGAAATTACACAAAGTATTAGGAAGACAGGTTTTACTTTCTACACAAATGGATAGAACTTTTTCAACTCTGGTGGGTATTAATAGACTCTGAATCAAGCGTTAGATGCTCTTGAGGCACAGGAACCTTTGGATGTTACTGATAGCCTCTTGATTCATTCCTCTTTTGTTTCCACACCAAAGCAATTGTTACTCCCCAACTTTCTTTTGTTAATTTGCTTGATTAGGGTTTTATTTTTTTAATCCGTCAAATCAGTTTTGATGCTGATAACAGCTACAAGAGCTTCCTTAGTTCCTGCTCCTTATTTTTTCAATTCAGAAAAACACCAAAAAGGGCACAGATCTCATTAAAAATTCTCAACTGTACCAAAGGAAAGAACTTTTTAATGTTTTGCAGGATGTCAGCACCAATAACCAGTGGAAAAGGTGTGTGCTCCATTTTCAACCCTTTTGGCAAAACCATACACACCAATCAGAGGACATGAATGTTGACCGGCAATGTATGGATAGTTCACAAACCACCACTGATTTTCAAACTACATTGATCTCCTTGCTGTGTCTCCCATTGCAAATTGTCCTCAAGGCAAGTTTAGATTGCTAATACCTGATGTGTTCGTTAAAACTGATTGCTTGGTTTTCCCCCCTTGGTGGAGTCTGTTTTTCTAAATGTGGACACAGAAGTTTAGTGCAGACTTGAAAAACCAAACCAAAACGTTTCTCTTACGCTACCTCTTTCACATCAAGACATCATCAAGATGTGATTTCTATGAAGACCACAGTTGCATAAAGCTGGATGTAATGGAGCTAAAGCGAAAGTTCAGACTGGAAGACTCCGTCCCCTCCATTCGCCCATCGACGTCATGCTCATCTCTGACCTCAGCACTGGACCTCATCCGGCGCGTTCAATCAGCAATCAGGCTCTGCATAAAGGATCCACACCCAAACCGTCAGCCGCTTCCCAGCTGCGTTCAACCCACCACCTCCCCTTCTCCACCCACATCCTTCAGCTCTCTAGGATAGCACCCTTTCCTGACCACCACCACCAGTGTCGGGCCCCAAGGGGGGAGAGCATCCCTAATCAGTTATC
The DNA here is from genome assembly GCF_001443285.1 of Poecilia latipinna. NCBI lineage: Eukaryota > Metazoa > Chordata > Actinopteri > Cyprinodontiformes > Poeciliidae > Poecilia > Poecilia latipinna. Next base: position 116,707 of record NW_015112811.1, on the reverse strand, counting down.
GGGATGTTCATCGAGTTCACATCAAATCTCACCTCGAATTTGCTGCCGGGGTCCTAGCGCCAAAGAACTGTTATTCATTCCTGTCATTAAATCTTTTAATTGTTCCCCTTTTGTCCGTCTGAGTCTTTCCAGATTGAACTGTATTTTAGGTGGAGTGTTGCTAGGATATTCTCAAACTAACATGACCCAAAGCCTGCTGTCCTGCAGAACTGGGGGGAAACAAAATGTCAGTCAATATTAGCAAAACTGGATGACAGAATAAAGTTAAGGACTGTTTCTACCTGGTCTGGTTAGTGATTATGTGCATTCATGTGAACAAGTTAACTAATAATTATCTATTCTTCTGTCTATATTTTCTCTAGTTCTCTTAAAGTAAATTAGTGAATTAAACTGCATTGATGTGTGCTGTCAATTGAAACCACATGGTGTTATTGTTTGCACCTGAATGTGGTGAGGTGGATTATTCAGCACGCTGTTGCCTCCTGTGACTGTAAATTGCACCACATTATATCCTGCTGTTATAGATAATGGTGGATTATGTACATATTATGGCAGTATTGTCCTTTTGTTGTGAATAATTTCTGAAGTAATTGTTACAAGTGTGTGCTGTTGCTTATTTAGCAGTAAAATTTATACAATTTGTACTTATTGTTTTTATTTCTCTCTGTTCACAGACCACACATACAGGTTCAAAGAAGCATTACTTCAAGTATTTAGCTGAAATAGATGAACAATATGCTGATAAATGAATGGATTCGACAAATACACACAATTAGAAGGACTTTATCCTCTGGTTCTTTGACTGAAGTCTTCTGCCCATGTCAGCCACTTCAACAAGTGCAAAGTTAAACAGAGTTGTCAAGAAAAGCAAGCAGGAGAGAATGCTGCAATCTAAAAATCTTCAATTCCTAAAGATTCAGCATAGAACATATTAATAGGCATCAAGCTAATGCCTATAAATATGTAAACATGCTAATATCTGAATCATGCAAAATAGTTTTGAACATAAAGTAAAACACATTAGTAAGCTTATCATAATCTAAGAGAGTAAATGCAGTAAACAGATTTTTAGAAATTAATTTGAATAAAAACTGGAATGTTCTTAAAACACAAAACATTGCTTTAGTTTTTTTTTTCCTTATTCAAATTTGTTCATATTTATTTCTTTTGAAATATCTTGCCAATATTTTATACATCAAACATGAGATCAAATATTTTCTGCGTTGAACAAGAATAGCACCATTCTAAAAACACAACTAAACAAACAGAATAAAAAAAAAACGAATAAATAAAACAGATTTCTTTGGGTCCCACATACGGGGTCAGCATGAACTAAACAAGCTGTGTTTCTTGAGAGACGACCCTCGTCTTGTAGGTCATAGGAGTCCGTCAGGTAACCTTTGCCCAGACACTATGTGAGACATTTCTTAACACTGTTCCCAATTACTTAGACGTGTTGTTTGTCTATTTAAATGTGTGGGTTATGAAGGAGACATGCCTTGATTAAGCTAACACACCAGTGTGGATGCTGCACCAGTTGATATTCACCACATGAAATCAGACCTCAATACTCCAGACTTCACTAGAGTACGAGGTGCAGCTGGAAATGGCAAAGATACATGTAATGATAGTGAAACAGGTATAGTTGGTATTCATGAAGAGACACACCACTCAGTTGCCCATTCTGCTACAGAGGGACATGGCTGGCCAAACACAGCAGCTTGAGGTAAATGCACAGGGGTAGTTTATAATGTTTGGGAGCCATAAACATTCTGCCCTTGGCTCTTCCCAAGCAGACGGACCATGGAGAATTTTACTACTGTCATAAAGCATGTTCATCCTCTGCCTCTCCCTTTGCTTCCCCTCAGTTAGAACACACACAGAAGCATGCACATATCCAAACACGTCTGCACCACCCAATCCTTGTCATATTTCACACACACCTTGTGCATTAAAATGAAGAAGGTAAACATCTAAGCAGACGGGCTCGCTGCTCTCCTCCACTGTTTTACCCCCCTGTACTCACAACAACAATGAAGGATTTGAGCTCTCTGTACAAAAGTGAAGCTAGAATGGAAGATGGTACTTTAAAACTTTTGGGAAAACAGATAATGCCTTCTTTTGAGAAATGGATGAAGAGCTTTTGCATTTTTTTTAAAGTTGTAACAAATAATCATTATACAATATTTGGTGACTAATATATTCCAATTTAGCAGTTTACAGAAACAAGCAAACCATTTTTGGTAAAAGGGGGCAATATAACAAAAACAATGGGACTGTTACAACTGTAAAACAGAAGCAAAGAAATACGATGAAAAAATAACATCTGAAACTAAATCTTCAGCGTGTATGATGCGTCTTCACACATTTGTCACATTTGTATGCAATCTGGTGTTTCTCCTGTGATACTGTTCAGGAAGAACAAAATAACAGCTTATACTTCCAGGAGATAATGCTTTGAATGTTGTGGGAGTGTTTTGATTCTTGATTTTTGCAATCTGGCAACAATTGTGAGAAATAAAATAATTATTTTTGACGAGGTTCGGCGGTTTTCAATGTTTTTGTGTTGCTTTGATGAATGTAAAATGTTCTTTGGCTTCAATATTGGTGAACAGGGCTGGTTCTTGGTATAGGCCACAAACACTGTTGTCTAGTTATATTGGTGCCACTGAAGTGAGCTCACAGTGACGGTGATGTGAGTGCATTATCTATGTGAAAAAGCAATAATTTGTGGTGTGTGCATTTAAATCTCATAGACGCTCACTGAATAGCTCTGCCAAACCCTTTGCTCTATCTGCTCTGTATGTCCATGCTCGACTCTGAAGCTTACAGTCTGACAAAGTGACTATGAATGAACCACAAAACCAGCTAATGACAGACAGGTCTTTTTCTTCAGATCAGAGTATTCATTGAAAAACAAGCAATCACAACCAGCAAATGAAAATACAGGACCAAATGGTGGGAATTACAAAACAAAGTGGTAGGATTAAGTAAAATATGAAATTTGATGTGACAGTAATTGCACTATATTTTTACAGAGATAAACCCAGTCAAAAGAGTTTATAATCTCTTTGCAGTGTACGCTGGATAAGAAATATTATGTGGTAAATAGAATAAATATGGTTTAATTACTTCTGATACAAACAAACTTAATGGCATGAAATCCAAGGCCAAGTGAAGTATGAACCAGTTGAAATGTGAAATGTGTTTGCTTTTATGTAATAGACTTGCTATGTCCAACATAAAAGCCAATTGTGACCAATGACGATGTGTTTGTTTTCTATATCTTGCAACAGAACTATAAATCGTACCTTTGCCAATAAAGTTGCTAAACTACTTGAATCCCCTTTATTGTACAGACATTTTAGAAAGACGTCTTTAAATTGTAGGATTTGTTACAATTCAAACTTGGAAGAAGAGTGAAAACTTTACAAATGTGCAACAGGTAAAATCACCACTATCTTCCGAGTATGCCTAAAATAAAATATGTTTTCCGTTTTTACTCATTTTTTTAAAAATGTAAGATTTGTGGATTGTTGCCGGGAATTGAGTTGTTAAGCAGAGTTAACAGGAAAGTGTGTTATTTAGGACATGTAGTTAGACCCGCAGTATTTTCCCTGGAAAAATCCTCAGCTGCTCAGATGGAAAGCTGAAATAAGCAGCCGGCGTGTTCCTGTTGCTAAGCAGCATCTGAAAATTAAACGGTAAGGCAAAACAACGAGGTTCAAATAACACTGATATCCAGATCCAGAACAGGTGTACATGCAACAAGTACTTGGAAATAATTTGCACTATAAATAATCAGTACTTTGGGTTTGGCTCTGCTGCCCACCCTCCTAACACATCGCATTAAGTTCACTCAGCTGGCTGTCAAACAAGCAGCTGATCATGCTGCTTTTCATCCCTTAAATGTCTCCCAGATATATAATAAAAAACTTTTCTAATCTTCCTTGAAAAATGTAAAAATATCCACATTACACTCATCGTCATTCTGTATTATCCAGTAATCAAAAGCTGCTTTCCATGTACCCTGAACTGGTACCATGTATCAACGTATCACGTAAGAACAGAATAAGTACATCAAAAGAAACCTCAAACTAATAAATGACTCTTAAGTTATTAAAAAATATATTTTCCATTTGAATTTATTTATTTTTTTAGTCAGCCACACAGCAACATACTAACAAAAGGCCACAGTAACCATCAAGTTGCTTCCCAAATTATCATGTTTGTTCAAGACGATTTCAGCAGAGTATCAAAAAAATAAGTGCAAGGAAAAAATACTCTTGCTTTTCCAACAAAAGGACACCTTCATTCAGATAGAAACCCTTACAATTTTGGAGCAAACTAAAAACATTTCCTTTTGCCTTACCAAGTCCTTAGAAAGCAGTTCAAACACAGCATATGCTGCAGCAAGACCACCTGCTGGGATCTTTAAAAGCCTGTACGGAGCCTTAAGTACATTTGAATGCAATCAGTCACAGCCATGACAATAATTTGGAAAATGAAAGCCGTTGATGGAAACAACTGTGATGATGGTAATGAATAGGTAAGCGCGAGATATAATACAGAGAAAATATATGTACTTAACACACATTTGCTCTCAACACAGCGTTGAAGTGAATTACTGGATGCTCAGCCAGCACTCAGGGCTATAACCACTTGATTGACATCTCATTCCAAGCCAGAAAAGTTGCTTCGAGGCTTCATTTTCAAGATAAAGTGCAGCCTTGATTCTTCCTTACAACAGATTAGTTTGTTATATTTTTCAACAAGTCCCTGAGAGTTACAGCATATACAGTGATAAAATCTGTCGGCAATTACTTTAAATCACTACTTCTCAGCTGTTTTCCTTTCAACCTTGTTCTCTGCAGACGCTGTGTAATAATTTTCTCATATAACTGTTTGGATATAAGTGGTAGAAGACAACACTGTGCATGGGCATGAGTCAAACATCTCTCTTAGCCCTGATTTCTATAATTGCGTTTTCAGAGAAGACGTTAGAGCTTTGTTATTTTCGTGAGATGCATTTTTCTTTTAGAGGTGTTGGTAATTCTGCTCTCTATTTAAGCTGCAGCCTATAAGGGGAGCCTTTTATAGGTCAGTTTTCTAAAATGCCCTGTAGAACTTTTTAACTGGACAGGAGATCCAATGATTCTGAACATGAATGAGTAAAATGAAGTAAAATTAATTGTCACAATTAAAAAGTCTATCTAAAATGCTCTGAACATCATTGTCATGCTAAAAGTAACCATTGGCTGGATATTCCATGATCACAAGGGGATCTATATAGTCTTAATATTTAAATCTTGATTACTGAAGGAGCTCTATTCAGCAACAGCTATTTACATGGGGTGGAGACATTGTGATATTATTTTACCAAAACGTTCTTCTGTCTCCCATCACCTGCTCTGGACTGACGGGGCATGCTAGGGTGGTGCTGCTCTTCCTGATGAACTTACCTAAAATGTTCAACAATACATAATTTGTAAACTGAGAAATAACTCCAATTCATTCACCACGAATGAACTGATAACAAAACAAAGACAAACATTTGAAGATCTTCCTTTTTTTTTATTCACCGAGGCTTAGCTTCTGGAAGAGTGAGCAGCTGGAAAGGGATAGTTCAAGTTATTTTTATTTGCTAAAGTGAGATTCTGATTAGAGGTTATAACCAGATGAGGTTATGACCGCCTCCTGCTTAAAGCTGCAGCATGTAACTTTTATAAAAAAAATTGTTTTTCACATTTGTTAAAACTGTCACTATATCCTGGTAGTATAATATCAGAAGGATAAAATGTTAGAAAATTAAGCTTCTTTACCTCCTCCCAGTGCTACTACTGCCGCCATCTGAAGAAATGCAACGTTCGTGGTCAGAAACAACCAATCAGAGCCAGGAGGAGGATCTTAGCGCTGTCAATCAACCTCGTGTATGCTCTGCTCAATGTCCTAATGGTGGAGAAACAACTTATCGTTAAAGGAAACTGTTTATCAGTGGCCATGCTAGCTAGCCTGAGCATTCATGAAAGCTGTCAGGAAGAAGCTGTAGCACAGCAGAGAGGAAGGATGAGGGTGTGAGCACTACATACATAAGCATGATTGACATGCTGAGACCTTCCTCCTGACTCTGATTGGCTGTTTCTGACAGAATGGTGTATTTCAGTAGACAGCACTCGGAGCACTGAGAGAATGCAGAGGGGTTAGACATTTTCAGTCTGGTTATGCAATAATGACAGTTTTAACTTTTTTTAACAAAAGTTACATGCTGCATCTCTAATATAGCAGAGATCACTTTTCAATCTTGTCAAAGAAGGGCAAAGGAAAAAGGAAGACTTGAATGGTGATAAACCAATTCTAATTATTCACATGAAATTGTAGCATTTTATGTGAATATTTTTTTAATAACACTTAAAACTACTGCCAAGATCTCTTTGGACAATTATGGACAATTATTGAAATAAAAATGTACCTGCAACAATATAAACTTATTCAGTGATCTGCTGTGGTCTTTTTTGTAATTAACAATTTTGCTACGTATAACATCTTAAAAGCTCCCACTTATGATGGCGTCCAGGACTGTCCACACCTTACTAATAGCCCCAAGTATAACTTTGTGACCCAGGGAGCGTCACAAAACTTAATAACAAAATGAGTACCAAAAACCCAGTGTAGCTGTCCCTTTATGATTTGAGAGCTTAGATACTGCCAACTTTTTCTGTGTGAAACAGCTATCACTGGTTCTGTTGTGAGATCATGTCCGCCCTGACAGTGCTTTGCAGAGTTTCAGGTTCAGACCTGTTTTAAAATTTTCCATTATACATTTTTCGGTGTGCTTGCACAAACTGTACCGTCAATTTCTGTATCTTTAACGACAGCGTTGCGGTCTCCAGCTGCCAGGGCTCCATCTGCCTCAAGGTTCTGCAGACCTTGGTCCCGGCAAATTTATTTGATAATTGAGTTGAATAAGATGTTTTGACCAGCATGAACCTGTATGAACAATGTATTTTCATCTCTGTAAATCAGTTAGACACTGATTTTCAGTCTGGTTATGCAATAATGGTTGAATGAATGTAGCTTACGTATTTATTTCCTATGCTTCCAATATTTGTCCAGATGAAAACCACAGAATTTGTTGCTTCTGTGTCAGTGTGAAATATATTCACTTCTCTTGAATGCATTGACAAATGCATTTAAAGATGATCTTACCTATATTTTTATATTTTGTCGTTCAAAATTAACATTCTTGGGTGATTTTTGCCACACCGGAGAACAGATAGTCAAGTTCATGGGGTAATCGACCGTTAAGAGCTGGTCACATTTGATATGATATGCATAACTTTAATTCACTCTTTTGACAATGAGCTGCCATCTCAGCACTACAGAAATAATGCATTCTGAATATTCAAATATGCGCATCCAGAAAGTAGTCGCAGTACAGAAAACAGACAACTGTAAATGCAAGATCCCTCAATCCCTTTCTTCCTGCTGTGATTTTCTTCTTTTCAACACGGCTCAGTTTGAAGAAATATTGCTTTTCTGATATTGCACAAAGTGTGACCCTACTCTCAAATGCACACTCTCACCCACGCTGAACAAGAAATGGCACACACACACACACACACACGCACGCACACGCACACACACACGCTCGCTCTCTCTCTCTCTCTCTCACTTTGCCTGGATGATTACAGATGTCTCACTGTAATGTCAGTTATATACAGCTTGTTCTCATCGTGCTTCCCATCTAAATCAAAAATCCATTATTAGAATCATTTTATCATTGGTCATAATGGGAGCACATCAGAGACCGCCGCATCACTGGGATTTAATAAATGACTGCAACAATAAATGTTGCTTGATGGCGTACGAATGTGGTTGTCATATTCTTGCCCGCCAAAAAGCATTTGCGTGGCGGTGACATGGTTTCTGTCTTTTTACTGAAACTGAAGGGACAATCTGAATGAAGACTGATGTTTCTCTGTTTGTGGTGAAAATGTTGCTGAAACCAAAGTTGAGTGCAGCCAGAATGTCCGTAATGACTCCTCACAGCACGGAAAATCACAGACATATTCAGCAAGAGTGGGCTAAAGGTGGTTTTCAGAAAATTTTCTGCAGCTTTGTCACAATTAGCAACCTTTTTACGCGCATTCATTGGGTTTTGTTACAAAAATGCATCAGGGCTATACTTAAAGAGGCAGTATTTTACACTTTTAAGGCATATAATGCCATTTTATAGCACAATCAAGTTACCTGCAGTTGTAATGTAAAAATGCTGAATACATTAAAAATAACTTCAAAGATGCAATTTAATGCCTTGAAACCGGGTCTCTGTCGCTCACTACAATTAAGTCATTAAGCCTCTAGCATCATTTTTACCAGTGTTTCACTGAGACGCAGCTTGTATGATGAGCTCAGCAGACACGCAGTTCCACCAGGTGTTTGCTAATTGCTGCTAGCCAGGTGGAGCTAGCGGGAGGTGCTAGGTGTCCTCTAGCACTTTTGTAGAAGGAGTTGTGTTGTAAAGGCAGCACGACAGCTTGGTGGGGGAAAGCATTTTGATACCATGAATGGTCGCCACGGGAGATTCAAGGATTCCTTAAACATCCGTGAAAATATCGAGGCAAAACTCATCAAAAACAATACATGTTTCTGATGAGGGAATAACATTAAAGCATGACGTGAAGCTATACAGAAGTCAATTTTATATAATGCTTCCCCTGTAAAGTAATCCTGAGCATCTGTTGACCTACCTTAGAAAAAATGACGGATCCAAAGTCCACATCATAACAACTGCAGCTGCTTAAACAAGGTTGCACAGTTATTATGGCTTAGACCGTTCCTTGTATTATTCATTACCAGATAAAGTGTGGCACAGCTCTTGTCATATCTCACCTGCGCTGCCTATTTATGCTACAGTGTCAACGAGAAGTAAATTCCCATAAAGCTTATCTTCCTCTACATTATACATAATGATTAAAAGAGGCTGTGCAGGATGTGCAGCAGACTCTGATAAACATGATCAATTCACTGAAACGACTCAGCTGTTGAGTGCATTTTAAGACTATCAAGGGTTTATGTTCAGTCCCATTATACGCTGAGTTCGCTCTTAGTGATTTGACCTTCGGTTCCTCTGTCGTGAGCTAGGGATGCAGAGCAAAAGTGACATCTAGCTGGCACCCTGTGACAGCTGATGAGGAGGAGGTTTAGACAAGTGCATGGGAAAGAGAAATTAAACCGGGAGAGCCCAGAGTGTGATTGACAGATCCTCAGCTCCCATGGTTTCCTGTTATTCCTCAACGCTCATCTCCTCCCCTTGTTGTTTTTCTGTCATCTGACAGTTAACTTCACAACAGGAAGCTTTTTACTGAAGAGTCCGATTAGATTTCCTATTTTACAGTCCAATGCTCTGTTTATGTGAAACATATAGTATGTTGATAAAAGCAGTCAACCATGGAGAAGACATTTCTTAGTATTCAGACCAAAGATTGCTTTGGGATGGGAGATCAAGTTAAGTTCAATTTTCTGTGCTTTGTTTTTGTGTGTGTGTGTTGTCCTTGGTTTTACAGAAGATGAAATGAAACTTTTGCGGTGTCATGTTTTGCAGTGCAGAGGGAAAACGACTGTAGTCTTCAGAACAAGCAGCGCCTTATTTTGGAAAACTTTGCAACGCCTAATTGAAATTCAGCAGGCTTCATTGTGATTTATTTAGTAACAGCTGGTCACAGACAGCAATGTAGTGCTGAATTAAATCTCTTAAATCTCTTTCATTTCTTTATAACCCACAAAGTATATTTGTATCTGCCTAATTTACAGCCAAGATTCATCACCATGAAAGTGCCACACACAAAGCAAACAATAACCCGAATCTGCAAAAAGCCAGAAAATCCACCTGCAGATTGTGCCTTTCCTTCACCTTTTGTTAAAAGCTTGAGACTTTTTCTGTCATCAAATAGTTGTGTTTGTGTTGCATCATGCATCTCTTCTATATTTCTAATATCATGCGTGGTGCTCTGGATTACAATAGGCAAGAAATATCAATGTGCACGGTATAATAAGAGATTTGCATGTTATATTATGTCAGAGCAAGTTCATTTTTTTTAATAAATCAATTAGTTGAGGATTACTTCCTGTCACTGCAGAACATGACTTGGCACAGCCCAATCTGCAGAAGCATCAAAGCGGCTTTCTCGAAATTACAGTAATTCAGAAAGACAGCTAGTGAAGTGATTGACTTGTTGACTTTTTTAAGAGCACCCATAGAGCACCTCTGGATGTGCAGTTTTGGCCAAAAAAGTACTTGTTAAAGTCGCAATTGACAGGAAATGGGAACGCAAAGGTGGGTACACAAGCCCCACAAACTGGACCTTTAACAAATTGAAAGGAAAGAGACAAGTCGAAGTGTGTGTATGGCAAAAAATATTAGTCCAGAGCTGAAGGTCCACTGGGAAATCATATCACTTAGTTATTGGACATTTCTTCATCTACCAAGGACAAAATGTCATCCACTTCAGACAGAGTGAGTATAAAATGCACTCTCTGTCTCTGGTCAGCAACTGGTTCTCTTGCTGCATCACAAATGGTATCTCCAGTTGTACAGACATGAGCAGTATCAGCCTGCTGGTCGATATGCAGAAGATCGGCAAGTAAAACTCCACAGGTTTTATTTTAAAGGAAACAAACTCTGAAAAATATTGGACGTGATGAAGCATGGCACTTTTTAATGTGTTTTCAGTCTGTAAATTTAATCATTTTTCCAAATGAATATATCAACAAGTATTTATTTACAGTGTTGTAAAGTGAAAGTTCAAAACTTCCTGTGTGAAGAACCTTATAGAAAAAGAGATTTTAAAAAATTTAAAAAAGAAAGCTAACATATATATTGTATAATTAGAGCTTGATTACAGGTTCCTGGGAGTTTGCAAAACCCAAATCCTATTTTTAAAGTCACACTGATTATAACTCAAATAAGAATTTGTTGTAAAACCTGTGCTGATACTTGTGCTACTACTCTCAGCATTGTTACTCAGATCAATCAGACTTGGACACAACAGATCACAGTGAAAAAGAAATAAATAAAAAAAAGCCTAACATTGCATTTATTTGAATGTCCTATCATTTTTCTTCTTTTCCCTAATGATGTCCAAAAAAGTACAACTTTTTCCTTCTCTTTCTTTCAATGGCCTTTTAAAAAAAAATTGCAGTAAAGCAAATGATGGATGGATGGATGGATGGATGGATGGATGGATGGATGGATGGATGGATGGATGGATGGATGGATGGATGGATGGATGGATGGAGCTGCTAATTTTTGTTGTGTAACATGTGAAACTGTCTGTGTAGCAACATTGGAATACTATACAGTAAAAAAATATATTTCTGATTCAGTTTTCCTTGTCCAGTTTTCCATTTTTGAGTGAGTTATTGAAATAATTAAACTTTTCAGTTGTATTTCAATTTATTAGGTTATGCACGCTGTAGGAGGTGTATTGTGCTGCAGTTCATTTCTTTTCATTCACCTCACTAATAAACCTGCACATGTGCAACATTAAGCTGACAAGAAGAGGGACTTCCCTGACATAACAGCTTTGGAGAAAATAGCCTACGCAGGTAAAAATGTCTCTAAAAAAGAAGAGACAACACTGATTGAATTAAAATACAGCATTAAGAAAGAAGTACAACGCAACTTTAAGAAAGCTGACTAAGAGATGAACTAACCCTGACATAACAGCTTTGGAGAAAACAGCCTATGCAAGTAAAAAACATGTATCTAAAAAATCAGGGACAGCACTGACTGAAATGAAATCAGATGGATGCAAAATGGATGAAACAATGGTCAAAACGATTAATTGCTTGAATTCAGAAGAGCCCTGATTTGATTTGTTCAACAAAGGTATGGCAAAGATCATCGATCAAAATCCTCATTTTCACAGAGACTTTCCGTTTGAATACACTGGTTTTGTGTGGTGTAGATGTTATTTATTTTGAAGAGGAAAATATATTAAAACATCTTGAAATTTAATCAACACTGAGAAACAAAAGCTTTGTGCTGCCAAGACACAGTTCTAGTGAGATCTGAAATTAAATGAAATTCATCACAAGCTTATTCCAGCAATTAAAACGGTGGTTGCTACAATGAGCAAACTGGCACCAACATGGAGATCTTATTTTTTTTTTGCTTTTACTACTTTTCTATTAATATCTTGGATGAATAAAAATCTTAGTTTTTTTTTTTTATTCATCTTAATGAGAAGGATGATGAAAACCATGACTGAATTCAACAGATGAACTACTTCTCAGAATGGACATTTAAAAACCCTTATTGGACATTTTGTTATGTAATGCACTAAAACAACCATCGTTTAAAACTGAAGGTTGTAAAAGCTGCAAATGGAGGGTCATACAGCAGTTCATTTCCATCCGTCCACCTCACTAAATTCAGTCAGATCCGGCCAAATGATAAATCTCCGCAATCCCTTGTCAGCGTATTATGTATAGATTGAAGTTCCGGTGAGAATATTACTTTGTAAAGTCATGTCGTTTGGACTGAACAAACCTTACATATTCCTAACCTTACATATTGCCATCTGAAACGATGAATATTTGCATTACATTTTCAGAAATCTCATCCTCTGTGAAGGAAGGATAGACCCAGGTAAAGTTTGAAGTCAGACATTTACCACTTTGAGGTGGCAGAAACATTTTTTCTGTTTAGTTTCCCATATTTGAGATTTCGACTGTGTGCGTGGCTATGTAAAAAATGAAGCGGAATTGAATTTTAGGCTTTCTTTGGTCAAGGTGGAGAGCAACATAGAGCAACTACAGAGTTGCAGACTTAAAGGTGAGTGAAATGATTTATTGTAATGGCTGAAGGAGAAAAAAACCCCACAAAATGTCATGACTATTAAAGTCAGAATTAAAACTGTTTGAACGTTGTCCCCAAAAATGCCCTTTAAATAAAAGTACGAAAACAGATTTCTTTTTGTTTTATTTCAGGTAGAAGGATAAAACTCTGCAGTTCACAGAAGTGGACACGGACTACTGCGCTATCTGGTGTTGTGAAAGGATGGGAACCAGCTTTGAACTGCCACTTTTCAACGGGAACATGAAGAGGTGCTGCTCTGGAACTATTGCAAAGGTCAATTCGGACTCAGCATATGACATAACATCCATGTTATTAGACTCTGGGAGGAGTACCAAAGGAATCAGGAGAAAACCTCCAGTGGGAGGGATTAATAGAGGCGGTATGTCACTCTACCCATGGTGGCACCACAAGGTTAAAAAATAATAATTTCTAGAACAAGTTTTCTTTCTTTAAAGTAGAGTTTGTGATCAGGAAAAGCTTTACTCTAGTTCTGACAACAAACAGGGGGCAAAGGACAATCATCATTCATGCAAAGGCTGCTCAGGCACAGATAAATCATGCCAAACTACACACAGAAAACGCATGAGGACCTTCTTGCTGTGCTCACCGCTACTCTGTGCAGCTCTGTGTGTTATTGCTTATTTCATGTCAAAGTCTTCTAAAAGAGAGCTTGACAGACAGAGCAGTGCAGCAAATAGCTGTGATAAACAATGATTGACTACTGACGGCTTTACATGTAGTTATTTGTTCGGCGCATGATGGATGTTAGATGTCTGCTCAGTTCTTCAAAATAACACGGGTGCTTCAGGAGGTATTTTATATTGTGGTATTATTGTTATTATTAGTGCTGCTGAAACCCTTCTGAAACAAGTTGCTGCATATCTTGAAGAATTGCCAGCTTTCCCAGAAGAGGACACCATCGGCTCTGGCAGGCGAATGCGACACAGCCAGCCCCAAAAGAGACCACAGGTCAGGCTCTTTCTGTCTGCTCCAACTTCTTTGTTCATCCTTTTCTTTCCTCTTCGGCATGCGTTCCCCGGTCACACTTCTCAGACTTGCTTCTCGTCTCGTCTTTTCATGTTCCAGATGTTTCTTCTCATCATAATGCGACGGAATTATTCATCACATTATTCAGCGCAAAGACATAAACTCGATGAAATCTGATAAAAAATGTGGCAACACATTCCAACATAAATCAGAGGTGCTTCTAACATAAACAAGATTGCAGATACGGAAGGTATAAACACCCTTTATTAATTTGCTGCAGCGGGGGATTGTGCACAACATGGCGAGGAGAATTTTTCACGACTTTGGAGAAAAACATGTGGTCCCATTGTTTTTCAAATAAGAAAACCAGAGGCAGCAGGTAAAGCAGTCGCATGCCCGGCAACGGCAGGAAGGCACCAAAGTACACATTAACACCGGCTTAGACAACAACCACATTTCAAGATAAGAGCATGTAAATAAAACCAAGCGAGGCTATAAGAGCAATCTAAAACGCATCATAAAACTGAGCAATAAAAACAGCAACATCAAAACAAAGATATAAATACAGGTAAACAAATAAAATCTGTAATTTGGCCGAGTGACAGATGCACTTGCAGGTAAATCTGCACATTAGTGCATCTGTGTGTGTGTGTGTGTGTGTGTGTGTGTGTGTGTGTCTGTGTGAATGATGACATCACTTCTGTGCAGGTGTGGTGTTTTTTTTTTTCTTTCTTTCCTTTTTTCTCCCAACATGCATACTGAGACTCCCTATTTGGCCCTCCACAAAGACCTTCACACTTCAAAGGCGTGGGGTATGGATCAAACGCAGCAGTTGCAGGTAGTACACAGCAGTCTCTGCGTGTCTCTGCTCCCTTCATCTGTGGCCCTTTTCATGTCCGTGCCTCCAGAAGCCACATTTCGCTGCAACACTTGAATCTTAATGTGGATTAATGAGCTCAAAATCAAATGAAATTGCAGTTCAAATGAACGAGATGTTGGAACCAGATCCTAAAGCAATACTTGACCACGTGTCTTAAATAAAATAAATCCATTTGATTTCGAAGGCTTGAGTTGGATAAAGTGTGTGAAAACTCGGCGGACCTTCAAAGCTGACAGCCTTTTCAGAACAGTCTCCTGTGCAGCTGCAGCAGTGCCCGTTCACTCCAGCCACCTCAAATCAGTTTGCTTCACATCAGAGGAAAACATTTATTTTTTTTTAATCAACGATGATGAGACATTTGCACAACGCTTGAAAATGTTGCATAAAAATGTAATTCGAATGGCACGTTCTATTATCTCAACACCTAAAATAAACCCCTGCATTCAGGAGGTCTGTTGCATTGAATTGGAATAAGTCTGTTGTTCTGCTATGAAAGTCACGCAGTCCTTCAACTTTATTCTTCAAGCTGGACTCGTGTCCCCCTGGGATCTGAAGGTCGCAGGCTGCAGGGTGACCGTCCCCTCTGGCTTCTTTTTCTCTTGCTCCTGTCTCATCACTTCACCCGTGGGACACAGAGAAAGGTGAAGGAGGGTCACTAAACTTTAAACGCATGGTCAACTCCATGCTTGTGCTTTTACATCAAAATCTACATTCTGACTGAGCTTGGGTTTTCAATGCAGATGCAACTATTGTCGCCAAAGTCTTGAGTCATTTGTCATTTCTTTACTTTCTGCAACCAATGAGTGAGAGTTTTTATATATAT
>NW_015112811.1:67291-97124 GCF_001443285.1 Poecilia latipinna | reverse complement strand
GAAGGTCTTTCAGAGCTTTTGTATCAGCCGTGGAGTCTTTTCATCTATTTCAATGATGGAAGCTTAGAAATCTGCTTTTATGACTTTATCTCGATATTACTGCAGTGGTTCTGGAAAGTTGTATACGCTCCTGTTAAACTGGCTTTTGTCATTAAAAAAAAAATAGACCATGAAAAACAATTTCAAATACTTTACTATATATACTGTGGTTTTTACTCTGCATAATTTAACAGAAAAATCATTACAAATAAGGTGTGCACATCTTAGTAATACGTTACAAAGTTAACTTTTTTTCAATTTCAGAATTCAGTCTTCTTGGGAAGAGTATATCAGGATGCTACATCTTGACTTTGTAATATTTGCTGTCTCTACCTCACAAAACTCCTCCTTTCATATAGAGACAACATGTTCTGCCCACAAACTATTCAGGTGAGCAACCACAGTTTCTCTGTTAGATTTGGTTCAGGACACTGTTGCAAAACTTTAATAGCTTTCTTAAGGGGGATTGCTATTGATATACTATATCCTCTCTGTGGTGCTGAAAGTTAAAACATGTCTTTATCTTCAACTTTTTAGCAGACGCCTAAAGATTTTGGATCAAACCTGACTGATATTTGGAACTGTTCAGTATTTTCTCCACTTGGTCAGAGATCTCAGCTCCATCTAAAATTAACCCTGAGGCATAAATGCTGCCCCCACCATGTTCCACTGTTACTATGGTGTTTTGTTGGCGAGAAAGAAAGGTGTTCATCACACTATGAGACTTTCTCCATCAAGATTTTTAGAGGCTTTATCCAGGCCTGATGGTTTTCTTTGGAAGAAAATTCTTGCAACCCAACACCTTAATCCAGGATATTAAAGACTGCTGTCATGCACACACAACAGAAACTGAGTAAACTATATGAATGCATGAATATGTTAAATGGTGTGAATATTTAAAAGTCAAGCAGGAAATTTATGTCAACTATAATGTAATGGTAGGTGTGAACTCAAGTACACTGCACGACGAAAGTGAATCAGCAGGCGCCTCAACAAAGCATCAGTTTCGGTTTGACTACATCCATGAAAAAAACTTTAAAAGTTTAGAAAGCCTCGGTTTCCTGGAAGCAAAGTATATGGAAGTTAGGAATAGTTTAAACACTTACATAGCACAGGAGAAATGGGATGATGGATGAAGCAGTAACATTATTGACTAAAATAAACTCTATAACAACCAAAGTTTTTCAAATTTTCTTCTTGATTCAATAACTTATTTTCTTGAACAGATTCCGCCTTAAATCTGTAAAACGCAATATTGTGTAAAAGATTACATTGATTTTCTAAGTTTAATTTCTTTATCCTATTTTATGACTGCGCTTACTTTGATTACACAATTGTGTTCCGTAATAAGACGGCTGAATTCATGTATTTATAAACGAGTAACATTAATCATTGTGAACCTGATGATATTCATAAACCTACCCTCCCAACCCAGCAGATTCCTCCAGATGCATCTCCCCAGATTCTGTCTCTGTCTTATTAAAGTCCTAATGGAAAGTGATTGATGACAAAATTTCCTTGTGATTAAAAAGAGCTGTGACAGAAATAGTTATGTTGCAGGAAGAGCGTGCAGAAATGTCACCGTGACGTCGTTAATGTGTTCTTTTCAAATCACCTCAGAGATTTACAGGATTGCAAATAATTTAATATGCCAGGCCAGTAACATTGTTGTAATAAGCCATCTAAAACAATTTATTGGATGTTCCTTCGCAATAAATCATGAGGGTCATGCATGTTTTATGAACAATCAGTCAAGCTCAAGCATCAGCAGGCTGGATAATGATGAACTATTGAGAGCAATGGGCTTATTTAAGTTCAGAGATGGAGTAGGACAAATATCATTCTCAACGGGCAATCCTTAAAAGCTGCTTTTTAGTTTTTATGAAGGCGTCTGTTTGCTGGCTTCTATCCATCTGTCTATGACAGTGCAGAGTGACAGTGCATTTCAATGAGTCTCTCTCTTATAAATATTCACAGCTCTCTCTGACATTTTTTTATTTTTCTATTTCACCCCAGACGGTTTTACCTATACAGATGGTGGAGAGGGTATGAGTCCCTTCATGGTCCGTCATGGATTATTAAAAAGTTACAAAGGGAAGTTTTCTAAGCCATGCCTGACTGTACTAAAGCTCCTTTGGGTTAAATGTAACTGTCACAAGCTTTACGACTGATGAAAATATTGCAATCCTTACTTGTTGATTTTGACATGTCTTGGAGGGAAACGGAACAATCTCATGAGGAGAATTTGTGTTATATATATATATATATATATATATATATATATATATATATATATATATATATATATATATATATATATAAAGGGCACTCTGAGCTGGTGTGTGAAGTTGAAAGGTTCCAGCTAGAAATAGTTGGACTCACCTGGATGCATGGCTCTGACTCTGAAACCAGTCACCTTGAAAGCGTTTGGACACTCTTTGACTCTGGAGTTGTCCCTGTTGACAGGAACTGGGCAGGAGTGGGCATACTTGTCTTGTTACCCCGATTATGGGGGGCAACAAGACTACCGGGACATTGGGCTTCACCCCAGTGAATCAGAGGGTGACCTCCCTCTGCCTGCATGTGGGGTTATGGGTTAGTCTGTTGCCTGAGTGATCTTTTGTTATTGGTCTTCTGTTCTTGTCATGGACTGTCCATAGCAGACACCATGTTAAAGCATAAGGGTGTAAATATTTGCTTTTGTCATCAGGACATCTTAGGCCATATTTTGATGGTGAACTTTTCTGCTTTGGGGTAGAGGTCCTGTCCAAAGTGGGGGTGTTAAAGTATCTCAGGGTCTTGTTCATGAATGTGGGTAAAATGGAGTGTAAGATTGCTCTTCAGATTTTTGCTGTTTCTGCAGTGCAGTCTATCAATCTGCCATAGATGAGAGCTTTCTCCGCAGGGTGTCTGGACTCTCCCTCACAGCTAGGGTGAGAAGTTGTATCATCCGGGAGGGGCTCAAGGAAGAGCAAGTACTTTTCCACATCAAGAAGAGCCAGTTGAGATGAACTCTCTACTTAGGCAGCTGCTCCTGTGACCCAGCCTCAGTAAAGCAAAAGATAATGGAGGATGTTTGAACCAGAGCATTAGGCAAAAATGGTGAACGGATGGCTTTTCTAGTCATGCTAAAATCAGTTTGAGCACTTCTCAGCATATGATAATATCAGTGTTTGTTCTCGCATCAATGGTGCCCTGAGCAAGAACCTCCTTCAGCCGTGTCCAACCAATAATAAAAAAGTAAATCATCTCAGATTCTGGGAAGGATGAAATTCTGTGTGCATTTCCTCACAAAGCAAGTCAGCTACTCTCCCTATTATCAACGGCACGCAGGAGGAGCGCCCAATTAATGGCATAAAAGCAAAACAAATTTTGGTAAGCATGCGACCAACATATAAGTTCATGTTTTGTATCTTTGCTTCCCTTTCAAATCCTGGTTGCTAAGTTGGACAGCTGGGTAGAAGGCGGTAGCAGCAGTCACAGGTAGATTTAGCACATGTAGTGTTGCTTCTCTGAGACAAAAACTGGAAAAGAGCCAAAATCTGTTTTTGTGGAGATTTCTGGTTATTCTTAACGTTTAGAAAGTATCTGGCACTGGTTTAGCATTTTTGCTGTGACAGACCTGCACAATCTGCCTTCAAGTTTCTTCTGGAAGTTTTATCCAAAAGCCCTTAAGTCTGTGTAATTGGAGGATTTGGCAACTTAGCTTGCCTGGATCTCAGCAGACATGATTTTTTTTTAATCTTGGCTTTACCAGAATAGATATTTAAAAGTCAGTTCTGTTGATGCTAAAACAACCTGACGGATGGTCAGAGGGTGACTGGAAGATCTTGACTTTACATTCTTGTCTTTTTTTTTTTTTTAACATAGCTCAAATGTGGGCATGTGTACTCGAAACAGGTTCTGAACAGCCAAAGTAATTTATGTCTGGATTAATATTGCAACCGTTTATTTTAAATGTGAAATTGCCCAGCTGGCTCAAGCCAACCTTTCAACAAAAATGTTTCAGCCAACTTGTCCACAAACCACATAATGATGACTTGAGTTCATCAAGGGTGCAGCTAGACATGATACATACATTCTAGAGTAAAAATCAGGTTCCTGCTTTTCCCTTTAACCTGTTGGTCACAGGTTGTCATTCACAATGACAGGGGTGTCAAACTCCAGTCCTCAAGGGCCGCTGTCTTGCAGCGTTTGGTTGTGCCACAGGTAAAAAACAGTGGAATGAAATGGCTTAATTACCTCCTCCCTGTGTAGATCGGTTCTCCTGAGCCTTGCTAATGACCTAATTATTCTTTTCAGGTGTGGTGCAGCAGAGGCACATCTAAAAGTTGCAGGACAGAGGCCCTTGAGGACTGGAGTTTGACACCTCTGTCACGAGAGTGACATGATTTAACCTGTCTGTCGTGACAGACAGGTTAAATCATAGGACACTGGTGTGAAATTGCATTTGTCTAGACCTGCACTTTGGCAGTAATTGCCATACATGTCTACATAGTTCACATGATCATCTGACGTCAGCTGCACAGGTTCAGCAGTACCTGGCAAGAACTTTTTCACATTTTGTGACATTACATCTTCAAACTTCAGTGTATTTTGTTGGGTTTTTGTAGGGTGGATCAACACAAAGCACTGCACATAGAGAGGTGAGAGGAAGATAGCACATTGTTTTAGTAACCCTGTATAAAGTAAAATCTGAAAATTGCGTTGCGCATTGGTATTCAGCATCCTCAATTAAATACTTTGTAGGACCAGTTTATATTGCAATTACATCTGTGGTAAGATAAACACATTTACAAACTTGTTTCCTGACTTTCCAGTTATTCAAAATAACTCAAGCTCATAGCACAGATGGAGAAATTTTAAGCCTTGCCACAAATTCCCATCTGGATTTCTGTCTGGACTTTGACCGGGCCACCCAAATGCATGCAACCACTCCATTATAGCGCTGTGTTGTTTGCTGGAGTGTGAGCCTACACCTATGTCTCGAATTATGCCATGAGTCACTATGAGGATAGTGTGTTCAGCATGGCATGTAGGATTAGTTGTCATAATAAAGGTTTTGCTATGTTTTTCCTATTTTTTTTGTCTGATCTGACCAGTTAAAATTCTTCCAATTACGTGTTGACTTTTTCAGTATTTCTTTCAAAAAGAAATCTTCAATCTTCTATAAAGGCAAGGCATGTGGGATATTTTTGCTATATTCTTCCCATTTTCAGATGATGGATACAAATGCTTCATGAGATGCTTAAAGTTTGGGATATTGTTTTGTAACCTAACTCTGCTTTAAACTTTTCCAGAACCGCATTGCTGACCAGTCTGTTTTGTTCATCAGTCTTTATGAGGTCTTTGGTAAACAAACAATCTTCTAAAGGCCTTCCCAGAATAATTGGATTTATACTTAGATTAACTACCCAGAGGTAAACTTGATTGCTTTTTCATGTGACTCCAAAATACCATTAGTTGTGTTGAGTTTTATCTGAGGTTAACAGGATAAAAGGGGTTGATACAGATGCACATCACTCTTTTTTGTGCACGGTGTATTTTTTCCCTTAAATTCACAATCATGTATTACACCATGCTTGTCTGTCACATATTGTTATTATTGTTTATTTTGAACATGCAAACACCTAGATTCCCATATGTTACTTAAGTTGATACATCTCACAATATCAAATAAAATCACAATAACTGTGGAACATCATAACCAAGGAGAATAGCTGGCATATTCAAAAATCAGTGAATAGAAGCACATCGCATTGCCCCTTTGTTCAGCCAATATAATGATGCATATGAACACATATATACATACACAAACCAATGCATCCACATATCCATATATACATACATACTGTAGGCATGTTAGAACCAATGATGGGATCGCTGTTTTTATGAGTTGGTGAGTCCACAGAGTGTTGTCAAATAATCTTCAGAAACACTACATTTTGGAAGCAAATCCAAATCAAAGATCATGTGTATACTTAATGTATGAATGCAAACTTATGTAATTGCTCATGTTAAGGTGCACTTTGTTGACATTCTTGTTGGTATTCTACAGTGTTTAACTTAATATGGGACATGAACCACTAATCCTCCCCGAGGGTATCCAGCCAGTGCTCTATTACCTCCCCATTATTTGGCACTCTTCCAAATGTTTGGGACCATGCTGTGGATAGAACTAATCCTGTAATGACACAGAGAGTTAATTGATTGCAGTCTGATCTCTGCACAAGGCTCCATTGCATGATAGAAATGGTTGTTTGTGAGGAAGAAGTCTAGCCTTTCTACAGTGAATTGATTCAAGACAGTGACAGAACAGGGAACCCTGTAAGCCCATTAATTAATGACTTTGTCGTCAATTGCTGCATGAGCATCCAAGGTGTGCCAACAACACCCTCCTGTTTCAGAACAGCATCGTTTGTTATTTCAGTGCATTGCATGGAATTGATGCCCCCGTGTTGTACCATACATGATGCAAGATGGTGCAATGCTCTGCTTTAAACTAATAAACACTATTCATTATCCTAAAAACTTGAGTTATGTATTGCTTTAATTTTCAAGATGTTTGGATAAATCAAGACAATTACTCGCAAAACTGGTTGGACTCCATCTGAAGTGTTGCAGTTTTGAAGAGAACATGATCTATCATTGAAAGGCTCAAACTGAAAAAGCACTGTTTGAAACCATGAATATTACGAGTCTGGAAATTTGATGGGAGAAGCAATAAAGACGTCAGAGTAATTTTATAAGCTCCTGTTACAAAGTAATCGTAGACTGCTTAAAATCAAATGCATTCAATCAAAAATTGATTTAAGTACAATTGAATGTAATATGTTATACTTTTAGAAACTCACATTGAAAGTCCCATTAACTTTCAAATTGGTTTTGTCAATGCTTCCACATGAAATCTTGTTTCATTAAAGGTCTGCTATAAATTGACTATCCATACAGATTTTGTTTTTCCCCAAAAATGTTAAACTTTTAATTCCTGTTCTGATTTCTGCATCTGTCTGCTTCCTTGTCTCTTATATGTCACTTCACAATAGCTTGTTGGAATATGGACACAGGTTTCCTTGGGGTGTCTACTAAAAGGAAACTTGTGGTGTTATTCTCAGTCAAATGTCCCTGAAGTAAAAAGTTGAGAGAGGATACTAAAACAGCTTCAGAGGACAAAAACACACAATGGATTTCCTCACTTCTGCAAACATTGTCAATGCTTTTCAAATTTCCGATGTCAAATAGTTACAGAAATTGTCAAACAAGCAGCTGCCCCAATCTCCCAGTTGTGAGATGCACCAGCTAGCACCACTTCTGAAGCTTAGAGATACCATTAGATGAAGAACTACATGCTCAACAGGAGGAGTAAGGGAACAAGCTTTTAACAGAAACACCCTCAATGGGTTTCCTGAAACATCCTGGGATTTGAGGTTAAAAATGTTTTCTTTGGTACTCAAATTTTCACTGGCCATCTTCAGTGATAGTAAAAGAAAAAAAAACAACCCTCTTTACATTCAAAGGTTCTACATAATATCTTTTAGGATGTACCTGGTTTTATATATTATGTACCCACACAAGCCAGTTTATTGGGTACAAAGTTCCTTTCAGGAATGCTTTAATTATTTTAGTATAGATTCAAGATGATGTCGAAAATGTTAGTCCTTGTTGACTTGATGCCATGTGACTGCAGCAAATTTGTCAGATGTAAATCCTTGCATACACCAATCTGCCTTTCCACCACATCCCACAGATTGAAACATGCTGACTGTGAAGGCCACTCACATACATTATGCATTGTCCTGATGGGATGTGGTCATAAAGTAATAAACATGGGGAGCAACAATACTCTGGTAGGCTGTGGTATTTAAATAATGTTGACTTAGTTATAAGGGGCCCTAAGTGTACCAACAAAATGTACCCCTGGTGATACAAGGCAAAATGGATGGGAACACTTTCTTTGAAGGGGTGTGCATAAGACTGACATAACACTGTCATAAACATGACATAACATCTGTCATCAACATAAAGAAATCTTTATGAATGTTTATGACTGCTGTCATGAAGTGTCATTCGGTAAATAATGACACTTTTAATGCAAAGTTGCTCTAAAAGTTACATTGAAAGTCCATTAAAAATGCCAACTTTGCATGATTTTGTAAATTATGACAATTTAATGCAAATAATTTAATTCAAATAAATCTGTGAATAAAGGTTTCAGTCATTCATTATGTCTGAAGTTAAATCACCCTGAACATTTTGGTAAGTTAGCAATGCCAGCAAGTCTGGTTTATCATTGGGAATGATTTCCAGATACTTGAAGGTGCCATGTTTGTCTGTTCAAACAATTTCAAAAGTGGCTTAAGGGCAACAAAATCAATGTTTTTACCTGGCGATGGTAAAAGTCCTGATCTCTATCCTTCAGAGATTTTTTGGCCAGATCAGAAAAGGCGTTGGCAACCAAGGAGGAGGTGAAACAAAATCCAGTTCCACCAGTTCCGTTAGGAGGAATGGTCCAAAACTCAAGCAATCTGTTGTCAGAAACTTGTGGAAAAATATTTAAATGTTTGACAACATACAATTCAGAGGCATTGCTACCAAATACTGAGGAAATGTACTTATTTCATCCATCCTTTTTCATAAAGAAAAGTACAAAGTTGGGACAAAAAAAATAGCAAAAATGGCATAAAAGTTCAAGGAAGAAGATTACAAAAGAGCTTAGATTTTTGGAAGCCAAACATAAAAAAATATTTCCCATTCTTGAAGACATTTTTGCAATGAGCCTTGCAAGTAAGGAGGGAAAAAATGATTAGAGAGAAGAGCAATATGAGGTGTTTGTGTCTTGGTTCTCAGAACCCCTTTTTGTCACTAGGTCTTACCTGATGTGTTTGTTGCGATTATTAATATCACTGTGAAGGTTCAGCTCAGAAATTACAGGAAAGTGATGTTGGTTTGTTCTTGTTTAAAGTGAGACAGTCTGCTAGATGTTGAACTCAGTGTCCCCATGTTGCTATGCTGCAATGAGCATGATTGACAGATGGATGTGCAGGAGAAAGGTTACAGGGGCTTTGGAGGCAGCTGAGGAACTATAGTATGGGAGGGGCTGATTGGGATGCGCCGAACACAGATCACACTCAAGATCATGTCACACTGCCCATACCAATAGGTTCATGCACAGACACCACCATGCAAATCTCCACTTTAGTCACAAAAATCAACACCAAGGTAGAATTGAGCACTTATTTATTTATTTTTTTATTACACACTCTCTGTTCGGCTTATGACGAATTTGTAAAAAGCACATTTTCAAGTATCCTGAGATAGACATGCACAGGCACACATCCACTAGATGGTAGGTGAGAGGGAGCCCGGTGCCCCCCTACTTATGGAACAGCTCGCCCAGGTCATTATCATCTGTGAACTGCGACTCACGCTGACATCGTCTGGATGGCCAGCGATGATGGAGGGGCATGCTGCGACAGGCTTTAGGTGTCTCAAAAAGAGACTGGCAGGGGATGTCAGTTAGTGAGAGCAAAACAAATGGCAAGAAAAACACGGACGTGTACAGAGCACAAACAGGAAGATTTGCAGGGAAATCGGACACAAGGAGCGGGGCGGAGGGATGGAAAACATATTCAAGCCATCCAAGAGAAGAAAGGCAAGAGGAAAAAGGAAAAGCAGAGCTTGATTTTTAGACGAAAAGGTATATAAAAAAAAAGAGGGAAAAGAAATAAGCCACAAAAACAGACTAAATAGAAGCCGACAAAAAGGAGAGGAAGCAATTTCTATTTGGATAAAAAGCCCAGCATTAGGACGAGCTCAATAGCGAGCCATGGTCTTGTCATCATGTCCCTTTTTCTTACAAGAACAACCTGTTTGATCTGTGCAGAGTAATATGGTGAACTGCAGGGGGTATCCACAGCATCAAAGGGAATTTAAACCACACACTGGCCCATTACGGTGCGCTCGTGTGTGTGTGTGTGTGTGTGCGTGTCCGTCTTTCTAACCGTGACCGACTGCACGCGTGTCAGTGAGCACGCAGCACAGCAACAAAGCATGATTGTATCGGTCTTGCAAAGTTTGTGCAATTATCAGTCAGCAGGTGTTCTTGGCACAATGTGTCTTAACTACCAATCAAAAGTAGCTCCCCTGTCTGCTCTATTATTGAGTGTAACAGGGGAAGTAATGACAATGAGTTCTCTTGATGATCCATGACAGCAACAACGAGAGTTGTGCGGTGGCAGCGCTTGTTTTCTGTGGAGCCCCTTTGTGGCTTCATGCATCAGTAAACGCACTCTGCTCTCTGGTGGAGGTAAGAGGTGTTGGGCAACATGGAAAAAAAAAAAAGAGGACAGAGAAGACAGACACGGCTGTCTGAAGAGTGTTGATCGATGGCCCATTCGGTTTGGCTCAGGGCTCACATGAATAAACATGGAACTGATGTTTGCCGCAGACATTTTGAATGCAAACCTTTGATTCTGTAATGAGATGAGATTAAAAAATGTAACTGGAAAAATCTAATCTGATTATAGTTACTGCTCCAAGGAGATTGAGTCATAGCTCAATATTGATGTTTCAGGATTTACATTTTTGAACCATGGATTTTTCTGTCCCAGGTGAAAACAAATTGAGAAAACCACAAGCGACTACACCTTTCTCCCTTTCTTAGGGCCTTGAGTTTATTGTCAGCCCCCTGCTATCCAGACTATACAAAACAGAGGAGTTATGAAATGTATGTAAACACCTAATCAATAGTTTCAATCGACAGCGCTGCAAAGGCTTATCATGCCTTTCACAGTCTGTATCTTATAGCTCCGCTCAGTGAATTATGGACATTAATTCTCTCTCGTAATTATGAGAAATTGATTTTCCGGTTGAGCTTCTCCCAAAGGCAAGGCCCACATGAAAACCAAATCATGTCCGTGTGTTGGCCAACGCTTTGGGGCTGTCGTCGTGTTGGCCAGCTTGCAGGGATTAGTGTCTGAATGTGAGACATTGCTGAAAAATGAGCACATCAGATGTCACACATGATTCTTGCTCCCTTTGTACTCTGTGTACTCTCCTGAAAACATGTTCATTTACTGAATGACAAATGTTCTGTATTTTAATTAGAAACGATAGACTTTACGTGGAAGACAGACACAATCACAAATATAGTATGCATGGGTTTAATCGCTTTATGTAAAATTGCTTCCAAGGAACCCAACTTTCTTATGCACTTTGAAAAGTGAACGATCAGTAGTTCTCCAGGCTTCCTGACACGTATTTAATGTTTGTTCTTGGATGTTATAAACTTACTCTGTCCAGTCATTTTCTGACCAGCCTCCAATGCCCAGATGGCCAACTGGTGAGCTGCTGTTGCTCACATTTCAGAAGATGTCAATGCTGGTTTTGAGAAAAACAGGTGTGAGAAATAAATGTGCCACAGTTTGTTGTGTATGTTTGCTCTATCGCAGAAGATCAGTCAGAGGGGCCTTGCAACCTTTGTCCACATCACACGGCCATTGCCTGTGGAATAAATAGCACCAAAAAGCAACTTACTTTGACACAGACACAGAATATTGTGTTTTAGCAACGAGATAATCCCCTCACAGGTATTGGAATTTTTTTTAAAACAGTTGTTTTCAATTATATTGATTAACTTCATCAAGAGACACCTCCAAAGTACTTTTTCAGGTTTTTTCCACGTTTTAACACGCAATAAAACTTGCGCTTTTCAAGAATTTTCATTTCTAGAAAATATATAAACATTTCAACAGTAAGAAATGAATACTAAATTAATTCCATTAATGGTCATCTTGAGTTCTGCAGCGTTTTAAGACCTGCCTATGGGTGGCCGGATCATAGCATGAAGGATCCATCCTCCTCAGATCTCAAGCAGCCAACACATACAGTTCTGAACATCTTATAAATATATTTATCTAAAGGATGAAATATTCACCAAAGCATACCTATTTGAAAGTAAATAAAATGACAAAAATCTACCTCCCTTAATAAGATAAACATGAGAAAAGAGCAAAAATAAAAAGCAGTACTCTCCTATAAACTCCTTAATGAACTTTTGTAAGGAAGAGTGTTTACCAGGAACAACAGTTTGGGCGCTCGGGAGATAGTTGTCATCTCCGACAGGCCACCAATCCGTCGTCTGTGATCTTCAAGAGTCAATCAGTGTTGGGCACCTGCACACTCAGATTTCCATAATCAACCGTATGACGCCAGTCGTAACGAGCGTGAAAGGCTGAACGATATTTTTTTTCAGTACAGCATTGGCAAATATTAATCTGCGTCAATTTGATCCAGTTAAGAGAAAACCACTGTGTGATTCCATCAGTCTGTAAGATGCCACGATGTGAGTGTGGAGTCTACCCCACCCAGACGCACTGGTTAGACCAATCAACTCATAATGGATAGAAAGGAGCAAAAAGTCACTTATGTTCATGCTGGGTGGGATAAACACTAACCCATGAACACCAGAGGATGGTAATAACATAACTTTGCCATGGTTAAAACATACAATTAAGTGTTTATCCACCATCGGGGAACAGTGGAAACATCTAATTAGAACACTGACATCACATTTATCCAAAACACTTCAGTATCCCGCTTAAACAGAAATTAATATGGAGCCCATTTTATACTGCAAAGAATATATCAGAGATAATTTCCTTGTACTCAGTACCCAGTCAATTTTGACTGCTAAATTCCAGCATGATGATTGCATTCAATACACATTTTTGCAAGAGTGTCACCGTGATGATTAGATGACGAATGAACCGTAACCATGATCCTTTACCAAAGCCTCACAAAGGCGGTGCTTCTTCCATTTTTCCCTGGCACAGGTGTGTGTGATTTTGGTTCCACCATTACAAATTATGTTGGCTGCTTAGAGTTATGTGCTGACAGAGAAATATTAGCTAATTAATGGGTGAATTATTATAATTACGACCTCATTAGCACACCTGATTATGCTTAATATATCATGGTGATTACAGTGGGACATGCTTATTAAGAAAGTTAGAAAGCTCAAAGAGAGACAGGCAACAGGGGAGTCAGAGGACATGACACGGTGGGGTTTTCACCACATGCTACGGTTAACATGTGTGGCCTCTAAGCTTAGGCCAAGAAATATTCGTTTCTGATTATTTTTTATCATTATAAACCACTTTGGCACTTTCTACCTATAAGAGCTTTTTTTTAGCTGCTAATGTGTTTCTGTTTAAATGATCCATTACCAATGGTTTGCTGAAAGAGCTTCCAATTATTTTTGGTCGTATCTCTTATTTCAGGATGCAGCACACTGTCATAATGTCCAACTATAAGCTGCAAATTTATGAAAAGTGTTTCTTTTTTTGTTGTTGTTGTTGTTTTTTGACTCTTTACTTTGACCAAGTAAACTGAAAGTAATCAAGTAAAAAAATATTGATTTAAATGAGTCCAATTTGTTTGGATCAGGGGGCTTCAGGGGGGTTTTCTTGGTCACAGATTTAACTGCCTAACTTAACATCAATAATCTTCACAAAGCTCACACCCCCACAGCATAATGCTGCCACCACCATGTTTTATTTGTTTGGTTATATTCAGTCTCATTTGACCAGATTACCTTTTTTTTTTCAAGTGTATGCATGTGTTCATGTGCTCCTCTTATGGACCACTTCTTAACACTCTCCCATGAAGGCTGGATTAGTAGAGGCACAAGGTTATCCTGTCAAAAGATTCTCCAACAACTACTGATCTTTGCAACTCCACACACCTGTTGGCTGATTTTCTGATTGCTGAGATTGTAAGTTTAGGCAGATGTCCATGTCCTGGTAAGTTAAATTTGAGTTTCCATTGTCTTAGAGGATGGATTGAGCGTAGCTCCATGAAAAGTTCAAAGCTTAACCCATAACCATATAACGTATTATTGTTTTAAACTTCTCCACAACTTCCTCTGCAGTGTTCAACAACCATTGAGGCCTTCATAGAACAACTGTAATCGCACAGTTATGCATATTTATTTTTTTTTCCTTACTAGATATAACTTCTGAAGACAATTGGTGCCGCTGGATTTTTTTTTTTAGCTGTAAAGGGATAGAACATAAATACGGTTTTCTCACAAGCGTACACACTTCTCTAATTTTTCTTTTCTTTCATTTCTCAGTTATGCACTCCTTTCTGAGGCTCCATCAAATAAAATCATAATAACAAACACAGCAGTTTGTTGTTGGGATGTAAAAGCCTTAACTAATAAGAAATACTTTTGCAGGGTCACTCTGAAAGTCAATCAGATTTCTTTGGTCTAAATAACTAAACAAATTTCCTTCAGAGTGGCAGCACTGAGGGCACACTGAGGAGTTTGGCCAAGGAGGAGTTTAGACTAGATTCATTGCTCTTCCACATTAAGAGGCAGCAGCTGAAAAGGTACGTGTGAAGCCATATGCCTTCCAGAGAACACTTCAGAGGCATCCCACCTGGAAGACACGCCAGAGCAATGATGGATGGGTGTGTGAACATGTTAGTCCTAAACTGGACTTCAATTCAATGCAAATTCATGTATGTACCAGGCTATCGTCTGTTCATGTGTAACACACCAGAATGTAAGGCATTTATTCTTGGCCCTTCATATTGCAGCAGCCTGTGCCCCAACATTCACCTCGTGTATCTTTCTGAGGAGCCAGAGGCTCCTATTGTAAGTGATTGTGAAACATCAAGGGCTTGTTCTTGTAAGCCAGGCATCTGGTGTGTCAATCCTGTTTCCGGATTTAAGATGATTATTGTATTTGTGCAACAACATATCTCTTAGTGATGAGGAAAAAAAAAAAAAAGAAAAACTTTTTAAGCACTCCTGAGTCTACTATCATTGCAACAGCATATAGAATACAACAATTAAATCCAGTTGATTTGGAAGTCCTTGTGATGGACTGGTGACCTGTGCAGAGTGCAACCCGCCTCTCGCCTGTTGACCGCTGGAGATAGGGGGTCAACAGGCAATCCAGGGAGAGCTTGACCCCTGGTAACCCCACTACGGATAAGCGGGCAAGTTAATGGATGGATGGATGATTTGGAAGTTCTGACTTTTCACTACATGTTCATGTTGAGTTTTCTGAGTTGTTTGTGTGTGTGTGTGTGTGTGTGTGTGTGTGTGTGTGTGTGTGTGTGTGTGTGTGTGTGTGTGTGTGTGTGTGTGTGTGTGTTTGTCTGTGTGTGTGGGTGTGTTTGTCCTACCTTCTCCTTTTGCGGGGTGCGACAAGCAGGATTGGTTCCAGTTGGAGTTCATCAGGTGGCTATCAGGAGGAGTATTTAGCGGAGCAGCTTCAATTAAACAGACAACAGATGATTCTGCCACTACAAGTGGTAATCAGACCTGTAGATAACACTTGCTGAAACCTAACCCAATATTTACTTTGCACCTCGTTGTCCTTCTTTGCAGTTGGTTTCTCTGTTGAGAATCTTCTCTTGAGTTTCTGGTTCCAGCTCCTCGTTACCTCTTGCTGCTTCAACCTTCCCTCCAGCTTCCTCCTTGTCCCCCGTCCACACCGCAGACAACTCCTACGTAAACAGGAGGAGTCTGAGGGCTTCTCAGACTCCTCCTGTCTTTGATCCTGTCTTTGACTCTGGAGGAATCTTTAATCCCCCCAAAGCTTTGGGGGATCAAGCTCTGCCTGTCTGTCAAACCGTCCATCACTCTCCATCACCATCTAGCCACGAAATAAACAAAGAGAAACATTCACTAGCTGAATGATCACCTCGCTCTGGGAACCTCAGCCTCAGAGCACTCACCTCCACCCCAGGCATGTGTCATCTCCATTAACAGTAAGAACTTCTGCTCATCATCCTCACCTGCAAATCACTCTCCATCCATCCTATTGTGGACCTGGATCTCCCTACACCCACCTGTGGGAAGCTGGGGGTTCACCTTCTCACAATGTTAATTGCCATGGGAGATTAAAGGATTCTCAAACATGCATAAAAGAATCAAAGCCGCACCTCAGGTATGTTTTGGAGGAGAGATTATATAACATGATGTAAAGCTCAGAAAAGTCAATTTTACATAATGCTGCCCCTTTAATCTTTGTGTAAAAATACTAACTAATACTAACAGATTATGTCAGTACTTTACAGAAAGCTTCTTCATTTAAGTCAATGCATCTCATTAGTCAGCCACTGTATTTATTCACAGCTTCTCACAAATGTCTATGTTTTAACATTTTATAAATTTAACTAACCATATTCACTTACTTGTCATTATATGTACAGTTTACCTAGTTGGAACCCCTGTTTCCTTAAGACAGAGGTTCCCAAACTGTGGGGCACGCTCCCTAGGGGGGGCGCCGTGCCATTGCATGGGGGGGTTCGGGAAGCGGTATGGATGAAAAAAAAAAAAAAACACGATGAACGCTGGGGGCGCTGGGTTTTTACCTTAGAATGGCCAACGCTCTGTTANTCCTATGTCAATTTGATACAGTGGGGGCTTCCGCTCTTCCCTTATCTTTGTCCTCTGTCACTGTTTTCAGCAGTAAAAACTGTTTAATGCGTTGTTAACACGTCGTAACCCGTTTTTCCAGCAGCCTTTAAACGCAGCATGAGTGGCTGTGCGCTAGTGAAGGAGACCTGCTGCTGCTGTGCAGAGCTGAGTTAGAATCATGGTAGCAAACCAGCAAAAAGCAAATACTATTTCATCGTTTTTCCTCCAAACTAACCGACTGAGTTGAGTAAAGCTGTTGGATGCAGGAAATGCTAGCTAAATGATAACTAGCTAATATCAATACAGCACCTTAAGCTTAACAAGTAGCCTTTAGGCCGAATCCAGCCCCCGTAACCTCCACACCCCTCTCACACATATCATTTAACCAGATAGCCAGAGTCCAGAGGGGGGGCAGAATATGCTTGGAAACCACAGGGGGACAGGAGAAAAAGTTTGGGAACCACTGCCTTAACATGTGTGTTAATTCTTCTGGGTTTGCCATCATGGCAGCTGCTGCTCCAGAGCAGATTAGGATTCCAGGTAAGAGATCAAGGTGAACAAACTGCCATCTCTTCTGCAATCAATGTCCTGAGAACAAGAAGAAAAATAAAAGGGTGCCGGTGCTCCCCCTCAGCCTTTGTTTTTAATCCTCACCAATCAAGCTGTTAAATCTTAGTTTGTGTGAAAATCTTTGTGATCGATCTGTCAGTAGAACTGATAAATTCGTTCCTAAAACAGAGACTAAAGTTTGGAGCAGGAATGGCACCTGCTGTGGCTTTCAGCTGTTATGGCCCATTTGCTTCAAGGTTAAAGGTTTTTCTGCTGATGATCCGAGAAATTTCCAGTACATCAACAGTTTCTGAAATACCTTTGATGTATTTCAGAAACATCAACAGTTTGATGTGGGTTGACAATTGCTGTGTCAACCCAGTTGACACAGCAATTGAACATTCAAAGTCACTTTCCCTTTCTTTCCTCTTCTGATAATTTTTTCCTTTTCTGATACTTGTTTTTTTAACTTCAGCCATTCACCACTGTCATGATTCACAGGTCTTTGAGTCTTTGGCTCCCACAATTTTGTAATATATTTTTTTATGGTCTTTTATCGCCTCCAAGGCAAGAATCAGAAACTTCAGTACTCAAATGTCAGTGTCTTGCAACAACTAAATATGTCCCTGGTCCTGCACCTGAATTAAATGATAAATCTCACCTCAGGATACAGTCAAGCTCTGCAGAGTTCTGCTAATGGTCAACTAATTTGAGTCAGGTGTGACAAGCATGTAAAACTGTAGGAACTTAGCCTTTGACAACTTGGGTTTCAGACATCTGAAATTAGTAAATGGCCTTTAAATATTTATATGGCACTTTATCAAGTCTAGATGGTGCCAAAGCACTTTACATGTCATTCAGTCATTCACCCATCATTCACACAATGTATCTCACCACTGATGGTGTTGAGATACGTTGTAGCCGCAGCAACAGAAGCAAGGCCATCATGCAATCAGAGCATGATGGCAGGTCTGCCTAATAAACTGGCCAGAGATCATAGATAAATAAATTGATATAAACATGAAATTGCTGTTATAAATCTGCAAACACAAGTGTGTTCTTTAGCCTGTTTTAAATTTTGCTTTTATGCATAAATCATGTTACGTATGATATTTTTAGGAGCTTTTTAATTAATTTTATTGTTATTATTGTATTGTTCTTTGTCACTTTTGCATACAGATTCTTCAAAACTAGCTCATTTTGTTCTCTCAAGCAGGACCTGTGAATTTCCATGCTTAGGGGGCTGAATATTTGCCCATGCATGCCATCTCGTCTGCTGCCTCCATCACCAAGCCAATTCTTACAATAATCACGAGGTTAGCAATAATGAACAGTGATGACCGTGTTTTAAGCAAAATAATGTCCCACCATCTCATGCATGGGCGCTCGACAGCATTCAGAGAAAATGACTCAAAGGCGCACTTGACATGACTTTTTCTCCCCTGATGAAATTAGTTGAGTGAAAATGGAAGACAACAGTGAATCACAAAAGGAAATGAGAGAATATTGCAAAGCAGCTTAAATGTATGTGCTGTATAGATTTGGGTCATTTTATTTAGAAATCAAATAACTGAACAGAAACATGACTTTCCAAAACACGTCTTACTTTGACAAGTGAGTTCTCCACATCACCTCCCAAAGAATAATTTACTTCACCCTGCGAAGGGCTAATACAAGACAGCACAATGTTAACTCTAAAAGGCTCAGCTCCACCCTTAACTACATATTGATCTTATCTGTGCAATTTAAAAACCACCTCTCTTGCCTCCAGCTCTGATCCCTGGAGTGTGAGAGTACAGTCTCATCATACATACTGTGCAGACACATAACACATAAAATGTTACACATTTGTGCACAAACTCACACCGAGGGTGTGAACGGGGGTAGACCGGGAGGGAGGAAGGGGGGTTACACTCGAATACATGACTAATAGACTGTCGACACAGATAAATGACTTTTTAAGCAACAGAAAATTGCTCTATGTTCCATTCACTGAACACTAGTTTCCCCTCTTCTCTCGCTCCGTCTTCCCTCTTTCTTTGCCGCGTCTTTTCCCCTCCTATTTTTTTCTGCTCGCTGTTCATCATATCTCCATCCTCACACCCTCTTCATCTCCACACCCGTGCACCACTGAGTCCTTTCTCTTCAGCCAAGCTCTCTTATTCCTGCCTCACTGTACTTTTGTTCGCTTTTCCGGGGCCGGGTTGCCAAAGCAACAAGTAGCAGAGGTTTGAGAGTGTTGGCTTTTTTTTTTTTTGCTTTTTTTTCCCCCTTTCTTTGGTTTGGTAAAGAGCGTGATGGAGGAAGATCTGAGATGCAACAATAGTGGAATTATGCAAATTTATCCAACAAGTAACAATGGATTAGAGCGGGCTCGCTCACAGCTGACAGAGCCAGTTGAGAAGAGGCTTCCAAAAAGATTCTTGTCTCAAATCCTTGATTCATGTTCACAGTGAATGATATAACCATGTGTCCATATTTTGCCTTTGTCACAGCTTGGATGTTTGAAAATAAAAAATAAAAAAAATAATGAAAAAAAATACTCTCAAAGTACGACAAAGAAAATCTTTAAGAACTTGTTGTAGTTAATGTTACAGGTAATTGCTTTTATTTTGAGCTAGACATCCAATAACACTGCAACAAATTATATTTATTGCACCATTTATTTCTAAGTTGAATTCAAGCATGAGCAAAAGGCATTTAAAATCAGTACCCAATAAAATGAAAGGTAACTCAGGTCTAAAAGAATCTAGATTATTGGATGAGTTCATACAAACTAGGAGTCACAATAAAAGAAAAAAAAATACTCCCCGATGAATATGTTTAAGAGTTCTTGAAATAAATGCACTCACTGCAGCAGCATATTACCATATAAAAATTGGAATTAAGTTAACTTCTCAGTTGACGATATTTAATTTGAGAATATTTATTCGTGGGTGTGTGCCTGGGAGTCAAATTAAAAATTACATGTTGAAAGCAAATGAAAACTTATTATCACCTGTAACAAATGAAATAAATCAAATGCAATGAACCACTTTTTTTTTTTTTTTACATGCACTTTTTTAAGTTTGGGTTTGTGTGAGGTTTTAATTAGTACTCCATGACTTTCTGCTTTCCCAGCGCGACCCAACACACACAGTCATATGTTCCCACCCTCATGCACACACCCTGAGACACTCACACCCACACACCTTATGTAAACACACAAGAATTATTGTTGTACACACACTTACACCTCCTGTACACACGCTATACTCCCAGCTCCAGGTAATGACACCACCAAAGGCAACCATGACCTGAAACCATGAGGTGGTCCCCTCCATTCTGGGGTGCAGTCCAACAGCCCAACCAGAACCACCCTGGCCCAGATCCTGGCCCACAATGACCCTGTACCTCCACTCCATCCAGAGAGTGTTGATGCTTTTAAATCAAATAAGTGTGTTGAATTTATAAGTGTCAGAGCACATTATTATCTAAAAATGCACTTAAAAAAAACCACACATGATTTGTCCTAATCAGCTGCACAGGAAAATTGTAACAGAAACATGTGCATGAAAATATTGTTCCACAAGAGCACTCCAAAACATAATGGGAAACATCAATATGTCTGACTTCAGACCAAAAAATAGGAAAGCCGTCCCACAGCTGAAAAAAACAAACAACCCAGAAACAAAACATAAAAAAAACTAACAGAAAAATAAGGAAAAGATAATAAAAATTTCCTAAAGTTGCCACTAAAAACCAATAGCTATAATTTTTGTGTTTGGACGTTAAATATATCAGGGTTTGTGTAAAACAAAACCCGTAATAGTTCATCTTAAAAATAAATGCCATGGAGTGGGCCAGCTCTGCTTTTCTATTCTCATTTACTTTTTATCCCAATGACTTATGTTAACTGCTCTGTCCAAATTGAAAGTATGATTTTGGATGGTTGTCTGCCCCATTTGTCTCTGTGTGGCTTTGTGAGGGGTAGGCACAAGTGATGGATGGATGGGTGGGTATTTGTCATTGATCAACATAAAAAATATGTAGCGGAACTTTTAATTAGCAAAGCACAACTTGTCTTTTCAGTGGGGTGTAAAATGATGTGACACAAACATAAAAACATAAAGCTATGCCAAAACATTACCATATCTACCAACACAGCAACAAATAAAAAGTTTAAGACCAACTGAAACTTGTGGCCAAACAGACATAGACCAAATTCCCAGGTCTAAATCTTTTCCTAACTCTACAAGGTAATCTGAAGGACTTAAAAGATTTTTGCAAAAAGGAATGGTGAAATCTCTTTCTCTCGCTCTCACCTTCTCCCTTCTTCTCTGTCTTTCTCTCTCTCCTAATCGCTCTCTTTCTAAAGATATGCATTAACCTTGTGAAATGTGATGGAAGAAAACTAAGTGCTTTTCTGCTGGCTATACGATGATGTAAAAAGTATTAATAGCAGCAATACTAAATAAGTGCAGTGCTGTGATTGGTATTTTCTTATCATTTGAAATGCACCCTCAATCAATATTCTCAAGTTTTTTTTACATTTTGTGCTTATGGGTTATGATACTACAATCAAATTCACCTTAGCTATGTATGGGTTTGTCATTGACCATTCTCTACCATTAATTGCAAGCAGTTGAACAGAACCGTGAACCTATTTAACCTATTTTGGCGAAGCACAAGGTGTGACTGGTTTAGTGGTAAACCTATCTTTCATCCCAGACTCCCTTCCTCCTTCTTCTAAGTCCATCTTGACACCTTCTATGCAGCAAGCCGATGTACCAGGACAACTCAAGAGCAGCAATCCTGCATCTTACCACATTTGTGGTACAAATGACATAATTTCTTCATAACATAATATAGCTTCATGCTTCCCCCAGTCAGATGCCGCCAAGGACAGTGAGTTATTTTGTTCATGTCAACAACAGACCCTGTCTTGAGAATACCATGGCTTTACAACATCACAGTATTACCTCAAGGGTTAAAAGTCAAAAATGCATCATGTAATCTAAGTACTTTGAACAACAACTATTCCTAACAATATAGTAGTCGGAATATTATAGTTAAATAGTTTAGAGTTGCTAATGCTTACTTTGTCATTTTGATTTGGATACATGGACATAGTTTTCAATGGCTTATTGTGTGGAATTTTATAGCTTTTGTAGTTTTGATCTTTATAGAGTAATACTTAAAGAGTATCTGATTAATCAGTGAAAATTTTTGCATGGGTAGATCCTCCATTCAGCTGCTTAGCAGTGTGTTGCTCACAGTTTGACTCTGGGATTTTTACAAAGATATCCCCAAACAGATGAATTTCTCTTTTGTGTTAGCAAGAGAAAAATGTAGAAACCTCTGTTCTCCATACAGCCTGGTCACTCCGTTTAATCAAAAGGACTTTAAACCATTGGAGGGTTAACATGTTTTTTTTTTGTGTGTGTGGGGGCGGGGGGTGTTTGTGCGTGTGTGTGTGTGTGTGTGAGGCTTTGAAACCACAACTTTTACAACCTTGGTAATACCTTGAAACCGTTAGCCTGCCTTTCCTACTCACAAGTGTGCAGGGGAGGCTGCAGGCTATGCTGATTGAAAAACTCGAGTATAGGTGTTAAGACTCTCAGGAGAAATGTGTGTGCGCAAGAGAATGAATTGGAGGTGGAGATAAGACGAAGCCATACGAGGAAAGCAGAGAGTCAACACTTGTATTCTATAGTGCATCTTGCCTATATCCTCCCTCTTACCTCTGATAGGGGGCAGATTTCATAACAGCCTAATAACACCCTCCAAGAGGTCTCAAGATACAGCCATTCTATCTCAGCGAGAGCTGCCATCGTCTTTACCGCCACAATCCAGCCCCTGTCAACAGCCGTCAACCTCTACAGCCCCTGAGCCGACTGATATTGACAATAAAACAGGCGGCGGGATCAGCAGGTTGCCGTGAATGTGTGCACACATGCGTGTAGGTTTCCAGTGCCGCTGAAAAGGTCCAGGAGTGGACACTCACTCCAACACCACCACCCAGCGAAGAGCTCTGTGTGCACCTGGTGGCTGTGCTCTCGCACCAACGGGATGAAAGTGGATTGCAGGGAGACATGGGGAGGAATACAGAGAGACGAGAGCACAGAAAGAAAAATGTATAATGATCCGCGTTGTCACGGCTATGGCTTTTGGACAGTTCTGGTTACTCGCGCTGTGCTGCAGAAGAGATTGAGAATTGCGAGCCTTGTCATGCATCATAAATGCATTACCATATGGGAATGTAGCCTTCACATGCTGCAGAGAATAGAAATTTGGGCTCCACATAAAGAAGAATGTGTTTTATGAGGTTATGGGGGACATATTGTGTGGCAGGCCTCATAAACATATGCATGTTTCTTTTATGAGCTTTTCTGAGAATTGAAAAAGTCTTACGGAATGATGAAGGAGGCTTAAGAGGCAGATAAGCACAGGCACTATTTACATTGAAATTACTTTGAGGGGAGACAACGAGGTAGAAGAAGTCAAAATGGGAAAATATGAGAACGAAATGATGGGATCCAGGTTCTGAATGTGAATGGAAAAAAGGTTGAAGGTGCAGACAAAAAAATAATGGCGTATAGGATGTTTGTGCTGATAGATACAAGATCAGCATGCATCACCATTCCTCTCACCCCTGCCCCACAAGGGCTCTTCAGTGGCAATCTCATCGCCGCCTTTTTTTTTTTCTTTCTCCTAATATTTGCTGCAGAGGTTTCTCGAAGAAAAAAGTGGGTTTTGCAAGTGTTGGTGGGGTTTCATCTCGTTGTCTCTGGTGGGATTGTTAAAGCAGACACTGTCTATAGATCTGTGGAGGTCACAGCATTCAGAAACCTCCATTTGTTGGCACCATCAACCCTGTGGTAACAATAAAGGACAATCAGTGAGTCTGAATCAGCTTGTGGCAAGAATGTGGACCCCTGCGCGTCGAGGTGAGGACCCTATCATCTTTGCTCGCTGTGCGGCTCTGCACAGCGAATGACGAGGCTTAAGACATCATGCCCAGATTTTGCAGCGCTTGCTTTCGCTATGTCTGGCCATTTCTCTGTCCTCTGCCTGTGACTTAGCAGCATCTGCACCAAGACTGATCAATAGCTCACACCAACAAGAGGTCCTGAGGCCAATTAGGCCAGGCAAGCAGGCTCAGGGCCAAGCTTGTGTAAGACTCTGTGTCGATACTCAAGCTTGTCAACTCTTAAGAAGCATGGAAAAAAAGAGTGGAAGAAAAGAAGTGATACTAGGCACTGGCTTTGCTCCCTCTTCTGGACCAAGTTGGAGCCCATGTAGGATTTCATTCCTTAAACAATGAGGATGTCTAATTTCTGTTGTCCTTAAAAGCCAGAGGCTTTCTGTGGTAAGGTTAAGGCTACAGTCAGAGATGATTGGGTTATGTTTGTGGTTATGGTTAACCCATCAAAGACAGCTGCACTAGCAAAAGATGGTTAGGTTTATTTTTATTGAAGGTGGGTGGGTGAGAACGTACAGACAGACGGATCTTCATTCATCACTGGCTCCTCAATATTTAGAATCAACATATTTGGAGCATTCCAAAGTTATTTTTCACTTTGTACATTATTAGTCCATTCTGTTCAGTGCCTGACCATTTTTAGAGAGAGATGTTCTTTTCTTATTATTATTGTTTGCTAAACCACCTAACTCTGACCTATGAATCATTCAGGCATGAAAAGCTCCTCACCTCGAGTCAACTCAGCAGAAGCATGTATTAAATTTGATATTTAGGCATTTTATTAGCAGCAGTCCATCACAGCAACACAATTTGTTCCAATTTCTTTAACTCGGCAAAAGCAAAACACTGTTTGACAGCCATAATGAAATTTTAGTGCCAATAAGTTAATTCCCAAAGAGCTACTATATTAATACTCGGCTTATAGTGGATGATTAGTTGAAGGATGATGCATCTTTACGTCTTCTTTTATAGGATAACGTTAAGATACAAATCATCTGCTCTGGGCAGTTAGACTTTACACTTCATTTATGTGCTCCGTTTTTCTATCTCCCTCAAGCTTAAGTACAAAACCAAGAAAAAAAATAAAGGACAAAGACAAAAGATGAAAATAACCTTATGTCATTGAGGCTGACCATTTGAAAGATTACATTAAAATCTGGCTATTTGAAGGGAAAACATAAAGAAGCAAAAGGTGGCTTAAAACTGTCGTGTAAACTGCACAATAAATGACTATCACCACTTTCCTTGAATATGTCCTGCACATCCTAATCCTTCAGCCGCACCCGATTTTCAAATGCCTCCTTTAGTGTCAGGCCTGCTCCCCCATACTAAACAGAGAAGTTAGATGAAGGGCTGCTGATCAAATGTCACCATCCTGTTTTCATGTACAATGCTTTAGCACCCCCTGTTGGATTCCTATAGGACTTTAAAAAGCCTCAGACCTGTTTA
This sequence comes from Poecilia latipinna, assembly GCF_001443285.1. NCBI lineage: Eukaryota > Metazoa > Chordata > Actinopteri > Cyprinodontiformes > Poeciliidae > Poecilia > Poecilia latipinna. The sequence continues at coordinate 71,685 of NW_015112811.1, read as the reverse complement.
CCCATCAGCTCATGCAAATGGACCAGGGAGCCCCCACCTCTCACAATTACAGCTGCCTGTTCCACGAACCTGACATGTGACTACATTAGTTTAACTTCCCCTTATTTTAGGGAGCAAATCTTCTGAATTTTCCCCAGTGTTGAGCAACACTTTATCTCTGTTTGATGCTTATCTTGGATTAGTCATCTAAGAGAATTTGTTCGCCTTAATCACAAAGTCTATTCGGTGAGAGGGCAAGGTGTGTTGAAGGTGTGCAGAGTCAGTGACGATATCCAGTTTGTTCTGTATTCATCTGCAAAAGACTTCTGGCCAAGCAATAAGTGAGAACTGTCTGTCACACACAATCTTACTTTTTGTCTATGACAATCAAGTTAATTAAAGTAGTTGAACAATCAACTTCCTGCAGAAAGTAAAAATAATCAGTCACCCTCAGGCCAAGAGTTTTTAGTACTAATTAAATACATTAATTAAACTTTTGCAAATTGCCTAAAGATTTAGCCTTTTACTCTTTGTGGGTTGGGATTAAAGTTATCAACAGAAATGACACCGATTGGTAGGAATGCTTAAAAAAAAGATCTAGTCATGTTCATTTGCTTGTTAAATGTCAAATGTAGATGGCGTCAGTTTTGTCTCGTGATTTGGGACTTCACTTTTGCTTTAGCATTTTTTTGTGAAATGGGCTAAACAATGCATGAAATGGCTCGTACTTTCTGCAAAGACGTGAAAATGTACAGCATAATAATGACTGCCATCTCATTTATGACCTGCATTTAATGAAGAACGATGCTCTTTTGTAAGTTTGAAGCATCCACTTTGAAATGATTTGCATAGTGTGTGAAAGAGTTCTGCTGCAGACCATGCTGTGACAACCCAGCATGGCTAACCTCATGGAAATAAATAAATAGATGCTAAAGAAAATAAAGTAAATATGTCAAGGGAAATTAGGCCTTTGGCTTGTTTTTGAAAGCTTGACTAACCAGTTGTGTCAAAACAAATTTTACTTTAGGCAAAAAAAAAGGAAAAGAAAAGCTTTGGTGCTGCTGTTTTGGCATCTTAACTGTTTCACATGTCAGATTACGCCGAGCAAAACGATCCAGTCAATCTCCACCTGAGGGACTCCCAAAGTAAGAAAATGTGGTTCATGAATCATGCAGACCCAACAGCTCCGAAGCTAAAAAAATAAAAAATATCACTCATTTGTTCCATTTTTCCACAGACAGAAAATGTTGGACAGTTGTTGCCAGAAGCTGTTTGAAGAATAGGAGATTTTCTACGGTTTGATGGTTTCAGGCACTGCCCAACACCACAGACCCCTATCCTGTGAATGGTGAAGTAGACAAAAATACCAGCTGGGAAAAGGAAAAATAAGATGATGTGCAGCTTTAATTGTAAGACATGGCGTAATTCAATCTTTTTTATGACTTCATTTCCTGGAAAGCGTTAAGCCTATAGGAAACCTGTGGTTATCAGTTTACTTTTCCCCCCCTTTTCTTTTCATGCTATAAAATCTGTCAGAAGCATTGCCGCACCTTTTACTTCTACCTGCAGCTGCTGCTGGCTTTCTGTGGTTTGTAGTGTTTTAAAAGCATTGATATGAGATGACCTGAAGAACAGACCAACCACATCAACCAGGTAAGCCTGTTGGATTGAAATCATGTCTCTATCCTGAAGTCATAGGATTAAGTTATAGAGAAGATTAAAAAGTATGATTTGTCCACTTTGATCAGAGCTTGGACCATGAAACGTAAACAAACTTCAGCAGAACTTTCAAGTCTGCGAGCAAGAGCTGTGCGGTCTGTTTGAATCTCTCAGGCAAGTTCTGACAAGGTTAGAAAATATGTTGCTAAAAGAGGAAGGTGAAGTGAATAGCAATCATTAACGAGAATAAACCTGTTGACATAACAGTGGCAATAAAATGTCTGTCAACTCTTGCACTGTACGACAAACACCAAAATGCAGCACAGCAATAACATACAATTATGCAAGAAAAAAATAAAAGGAAATTTCAGTTCAAAATGAAAAATATTTGAGATATTAACCTTTATAAATGAGCAGCTGTTGCATGGATTGGTAGTTCTGGGGCAGCAGCAGCGAAGGTACAATCACCTTCTGCTCAGAGTTGAGAATATCAGATTTGACCTCTGTGTTCTCGTGGATGGATGGCATTTTGTAAGATTAGAGACCGACCATTAAAACTGTTCAAAACCAGTAGCAAACAGGATTCATTTCAAAATGAATCCTGGAACAAATAGAAAGACAGACCTGGAATTATATGTTTTCTAGTTCCTGTTAACAGGCGATCTGCAGTGTTTTGTCAAGGTTGACTGAATTACAGTAATCTAAACAAATTTATCTTAAAACAATCACTTCTAAAGCATTGCTTTAGTAAGAAAACATAGCTGAAAAAACCTCATTTTGACAACTGAACTGATGTGCTTTGTGAAATGAGTAGTCAAAGAATATATTATGAGTCTTCACAGAGCGCTCAAAAATGACATTTGAAAGATCTAATATCTAAGATGCCATAACCTCTGTTGTATTATGGTTGAGGAGGAGGAGGAATCTTGAGTTCATTCACGCCTTTATATCAGCAAAACATTCCAATAATGCCTTCACAGAACAGTTTTTTTTATAAATGGGCAGATAGAGTTGAATGCCATCAACAAAGCAGTGGAAAGAGATATTTCATAGAAATAGACCCCAAGTGAAAAACAAAGGGGAAGAAAGAAAAAAAGACTGGACCTTGAATGAATCATTGCAGAACACCCCAAGTAACAAGTGTTGCAGCTAAAGAATATGTGTCTACCTGGGATGGGAAGCTTTTTTTTTTCCCCAATTAAAGACTTAAACCAATGTAGCACAATTTCTTCCAAACCCACACAAGGCTCAAGCCTTCATAAAAGGATGCAATAATCCAAAGTTAAACAAGGCACTTAGACCTCAAAAAGTCAGACAAGCAGGGATTTTCAAAAACAGTTATAACCAGGTCATTAACAACTTTAGGATAGCAGTTTTAGTGCTGTGAAACTTTTTAAAGCCAGATTGAAACTTTTCATGAACACAATTCTCTTGTAAGAACAGTTCCAGCTGGGGCAAAAAAAAAAAAAAAGAATTTTGTAAAAGAACCTGTAAAAGAAAAGGCAACTTCTGTTTGGATCTGGGAGGTGTCTGCATGTTTAACCCTTTGTTGCAGTTGTGTGGTCGTCCTCATGAGGGCGCCAGGTAGCAGCAGTCTTGACTCGCTGCAGGTGTTTGGCGTTAGAATTCAGTAGGTGAGTCTGCTGCACAGATGGACCCGAAGTGGAGAACTTTTTTTTCCGGGTGAGTACCGAGACGAAGGCAGCCGAGCGGAGGGGTTGGAGGTCGGACAAGTAAAGCAGCAGCAGAGGGGCTGGATGGAGCTAACCGTGGAAGTTTGTCCAGAGTCGACGGAGCAGATGAGGAACCAGGATGTCAGGACGAAACTCAGGAAATTCATACATTGAGATCAGCAAAGGTAACCTGCGCGTGGAGATTACGAGGATGAGGAGAACAAAGAAACCGCAGAACTGGGAGACACATTGACAACCCAGAAAGCTCGGATATTTACCACTGCAGGTTAACACTAAGGCATTGAGGTACTGGCATCCAGGTCCTTAAATCCTAAACCTTGTGAGTGGAAATCAACTCCAGGTGTGTTGAAAACACCTGCAGCGTGTTAGGACTGCTGCTACCTGGCACCCTAATGAGGGCGACCATACGAAGTGCAACGAAGAGTTAACAGAACATGTATACACATGCCTCCCAGATCCGAACTTAAAAATAAACCCTAGGTTCCACAGTCAGAAGGATTTAATTGTTTCAGCTTGAAAAGTGGCAGCACCACAGCCTGAATTGAGGGAAGAGGTTATCAATAGCAAAATTAGTAACCTAACAAATTGAAGAAAATCCTATAAAAATTAGGTTTGTCTAAAAAAAAGTCTGAGGCCATAGATATTTCTACTAAATACAGGAACAGAATGAAGCTCTGTTCCACCTTTAAGTGTCCCATATTTTGGGAATGAGTCTAAGCCCTTCTCTCACAGAGACCATCTTACAGGTGTGGACTGGAGTTAGGCCTTTAATTTCAGCCATCTTCATGGACAATCCAAACCAACACACCAAACACACTAAGTATTCACTCACAATCAAAAGTCCAAAAACTTTTCCTAAACCTTAAGACTACAAATAAAAGACTGGAGTGTGAACTGTAGAGGAGCCCATAGTAACATAAAAAGTTCTGATTAGTGACAAAGTCCGTCATTCTCCAGAAACATGTTTTCCCTTGACAACCAACCTCATATGAGAAGTTGTAGGAATAGACTAGCCCAGAGGTTCCCAAACTGTGGGGCGCGCCCCCTCGGAGGTGGGGGGGG
>NW_015112811.1:60031-66427 GCF_001443285.1 Poecilia latipinna | reverse complement strand
AAACCAGTAGCAAACAGGATTCATTTCAAAATGAATCCTGGAACAAATAGAAAGACAGACCTGGAATTATATGTTTTCTAGTTCCTGTTAACAGGCGATCTGCAGTGTTTTGTCAAGGTTGACTGAATTACAGTAATCTAAACAAATTTATCTTAAAACAATCACTTCTAAAGCATTGCTTTAGTAAGAAAACATAGCTGAAAAAACCTCATTTTGACAACTGAACTGATGTGCTTTGTGAAATGAGTAGTCAAAGAATATATTATGAGTCTTCACAGAGCGCTCAAAAATGACATTTGAAAGATCTAATATCTAAGATGCCATAACCTCTGTTGTATTATGGTTGAGGAGGAGGAGGAATCTTGAGTTCATTCACGCCTTTATATCAGCAAAACATTCCAATAATGCCTTCACAGAACAGTTTTTTTTATAAATGGGCAGATAGAGTTGAATGCCATCAACAAAGCAGTGGAAAGAGATATTTCATAGAAATAGACCCCAAGTGAAAAACAAAGGGGAAGAAAGAAAAAAAGACTGGACCTTGAATGAATCATTGCAGAACACCCCAAGTAACAAGTGTTGCAGCTAAAGAATATGTGTCTACCTGGGATGGGAAGCTTTTTTTTTTCCCCAATTAAAGACTTAAACCAATGTAGCACAATTTCTTCCAAACCCACACAAGGCTCAAGCCTTCATAAAAGGATGCAATAATCCAAAGTTAAACAAGGCACTTAGACCTCAAAAAGTCAGACAAGCAGGGATTTTCAAAAACAGTTATAACCAGGTCATTAACAACTTTAGGATAGCAGTTTTAGTGCTGTGAAACTTTTTAAAGCCAGATTGAAACTTTTCATGAACACAATTCTCTTGTAAGAACAGTTCCAGCTGGGGCAAAAAAAAAAAAAAAGAATTTTGTAAAAGAACCTGTAAAAGAAAAGGCAACTTCTGTTTGGATCTGGGAGGTGTCTGCATGTTTAACCCTTTGTTGCAGTTGTGTGGTCGTCCTCATGAGGGCGCCAGGTAGCAGCAGTCTTGACTCGCTGCAGGTGTTTGGCGTTAGAATTCAGTAGGTGAGTCTGCTGCACAGATGGACCCGAAGTGGAGAACTTTTTTTTCCGGGTGAGTACCGAGACGAAGGCAGCCGAGCGGAGGGGTTGGAGGTCGGACAAGTAAAGCAGCAGCAGAGGGGCTGGATGGAGCTAACCGTGGAAGTTTGTCCAGAGTCGACGGAGCAGATGAGGAACCAGGATGTCAGGACGAAACTCAGGAAATTCATACATTGAGATCAGCAAAGGTAACCTGCGCGTGGAGATTACGAGGATGAGGAGAACAAAGAAACCGCAGAACTGGGAGACACATTGACAACCCAGAAAGCTCGGATATTTACCACTGCAGGTTAACACTAAGGCATTGAGGTACTGGCATCCAGGTCCTTAAATCCTAAACCTTGTGAGTGGAAATCAACTCCAGGTGTGTTGAAAACACCTGCAGCGTGTTAGGACTGCTGCTACCTGGCACCCTAATGAGGGCGACCATACGAAGTGCAACGAAGAGTTAACAGAACATGTATACACATGCCTCCCAGATCCGAACTTAAAAATAAACCCTAGGTTCCACAGTCAGAAGGATTTAATTGTTTCAGCTTGAAAAGTGGCAGCACCACAGCCTGAATTGAGGGAAGAGGTTATCAATAGCAAAATTAGTAACCTAACAAATTGAAGAAAATCCTATAAAAATTAGGTTTGTCTAAAAAAAAGTCTGAGGCCATAGATATTTCTACTAAATACAGGAACAGAATGAAGCTCTGTTCCACCTTTAAGTGTCCCATATTTTGGGAATGAGTCTAAGCCCTTCTCTCACAGAGACCATCTTACAGGTGTGGACTGGAGTTAGGCCTTTAATTTCAGCCATCTTCATGGACAATCCAAACCAACACACCAAACACACTAAGTATTCACTCACAATCAAAAGTCCAAAAACTTTTCCTAAACCTTAAGACTACAAATAAAAGACTGGAGTGTGAACTGTAGAGGAGCCCATAGTAACATAAAAAGTTCTGATTAGTGACAAAGTCCGTCATTCTCCAGAAACATGTTTTCCCTTGACAACCAACCTCATATGAGAAGTTGTAGGAATAGACTAGCCCAGAGGTTCCCAAACTGTGGGGCGCGCCCCCTCGGAGGTGGGGGGGGATGAAAAGAAAATAAAACAAAACAAAAAAAACATAAGCGCTGTATTCGCTCGGTTTTTACCTTAGAATGGCCAACTCTCTGTTATTCCTATATCAATTTGATACAGTAGAGGCTTCCACACTTCCCATATTTGTATCCTCTGTCACTTTTATCAGCAGTTAAAACTGTTTAATGGGTTGTTAACATGTCGTAACCTGTTTTCCGAGCCGCTTTTAAACGCAACATGACCGCTACGACGCTGCGCTGGGTTTACACCTGTGCGGCAGTGAAGGAGACCTGCTACTGCTGCTGTGCAGAGCTACGCAGGTGTGTGTTAGAATCATAGTAGCAAACCATCAAAACGCAAAGAATTTTTCCGTTTTCCCCCCAAACTAACCGACTGAGTTGAGTAAAGCTGTTGGATGCAGGTGATGTTAGCTAAAAGATAACTAGCTAATATAAATACAGCACCTTAAGCTTAACAAGTGGCCTGTAGGCTACCGATGTTGGTGTCTGTTCAGCTAAGTACATTCATTTTGCCCCCCCCCCAAAAATGTTAGAGATAGGGAGTCTCTAAGAATCCACCCCCCACCCCTTTCGCTCACACACGTCGTTCAACCAGACAGCTATTTGTGGGGGTGGGGGGATAAAATGTTTGGAAACCCAGGAGAAAAAGTTTGGAAACCACTGGACTAGCCAATGGGAAAAAAAATCCCTTTTTAAGGTAATTGAGAAGATCCTAAAGGTGTTTAAAATTTAATGTTTAAAAAGACATTGAAGCATATGAGTAGGTTGCAATATTTTATTAAGCTCAGAGAGAGAAAAACAACACGTTTTACTAAAGAAAAAAATCACAATAGGAAATTAAACATGTCTGCATACCAATACCCCAAATTAATTCAATTGAGAATAGATCATCTCTTTTGGCTGTCACTGGAGAAGGTTGCTTTAAAACACGCTGAGAGGCAACTAATTTAAAACGGCCTCAACGAGCCTTACAGAAACACACAGCAGCAGGCTATGTCAGACCAACCTGTCTGGGAACATGAGGACGGGTGACCATGACAATAAATCGCAAATAAGCACCTAATTAAATTAACGGCACTGTTGTTAAAAAGGGAATAACTCACTTTCTAATTTGGCCGAGTCGGCCCAGTAGGATTGTTTAACGGAATTTGATCAAAGCTGTTCTACCAGGATGAATCCGAGACATAGATGAAGATGAAAGAAATGGTGCAGAAATCTCCATCATCAAGTTATAACTGCAAATATATAATGATGTTTTTTTTGTGAAATAAATTAGTGTTGTTTTTTTTCACACTAAGTCTCCAGTGCAAGTAATTGCAGAGTTCAGTAACATGTTGTCAGCCCTTCACAGAATTAGGAACATGGATGATATTGTAGTAAATGCCAGCTGATTAGCTTATAGGCTTAAAAGGAATATATTAACATTTTATTGGTCCCCGAACATCAGAAAACGAAGCCTATTAAAAGTTTTGGCAATAATGTTTTATGAATGCAAACAATGTCAATTAAAATAGCTGTAAATGTTAATAAATCTTTTGTTCTACAGCCATAAATGTTCAAAAGCTTTGACATAATTGTTGAATGGCTATGATGAGGCACATTTGAAGCAGGGGAATAAACATAAAGCCCATTTTTCAGAATTAAATACACCACGACTGGTTTATAAGCATTCGACATATGAGCTAATAGTAAATATTGTATTAACAATATCCTTCATNTCCGCCCTCCACCCCCAAAGAAAAAATAAAATAAAATCAACTGTGCACATACATCATTCAACCACACATTTAACTATACACATATTTGTTTTCAAACTCCACTGAAGTTTATTTCACACATCAGGTTGCAACAAAACAAACTACAAGCCATCTTTACAGTGAAACATTTTTGTGTAAGTTATTTTTAGTTCTATACTGTAGAAGAGTTTTCTTTACTGTCACTGTTATTTTAAACATATTTCCTTTTTTTATTTGTAACAATATTAAATGTTGCCATCAGCAATACATTAAAATAAAAGCCTCTGTGCAAAATGAGGTTAAAACATGAACAGCTCCCTCATTTTTTTTTTTTTTTTTTTTTTTTTTGTCTCATTCATCGCGCCCCCCCAACCCCTCCATGGGGCACACCCCATACTTTGGGAACCACTGGTTTAATAATACACCATTAGTTATCAGCTATAAAATAAAATGGTTCTGAAAGTTGTTGGAAAGTAATATTATGTTGCTTTTACATTTTTATGTTACATGAGTCAAATCAGTTTAGCTATATTGTGTCTTTTTGTGAACATGTTGGTGTAAAGATAAAAAAATACAAATATATTGCATATCGTTTATGCAGTAGAATATGGGAAAACAAAGGGGGGTTATTTTGAGACTTAAGTATGTAACATAAGCTGAACCTTTGCATTAAAGGAGCTAAAACTGTTTATTACAAAAATAAGTATATTGCCTAAAGAAAATAGCATGGACACTGATTATTTTGAAGAAAGTTCAGATATGGTGCTGTTTGGAAATGTTTAATAAATGGTTGATCAGAACAGATTCCAGGAGGATTAATGAAGCACAGATTTGTTTCTGCCTCATCACTCCTACCTGTTATATACTTTCTACAGGAAAATCACAATCTTTAATATGTTTTATGGAGATGTTGGCATCAGGGCCGCTGGCCCAAGTCTCCATGGGGACAAAGCAGAATTTTATTTTGGGGCGCTCTATATCTGCTGATAATGTGGACTGCTGCAAATCAACAGACGGTTAGATAATTCAAACAACTGCTATAAACTCATTGCATCTCTGAATAGTGTTGTTTATGTTATATCTTAAATGCATATCATCTAGTGGTGGCAAAAGCAACAAAAAAACTAGTATGCTCTGGACTTGAGATGGAATACATGGCATGCACACATATTCATGACATGCTTTGATGAAACTAATTTATCTTTGGTGCAATTCCAGTACTGAAAAATTAACTTTATACCAGGTGAGTCTCTCTCACCTGAGAATGTGAACCTGTACTGTGCTGATTCTGTGCCTTCAAATAATTTAAACAGCTCCTAGATAAGATTCATAACTTAAAACTTATAAGTCTGAAATAGGAACAGGTCTGAATAAAAACAGTGTGTGTGCTACACTCAAGAGAGATTCATTTGATGCATCAAAGAGTGATGTCATCACTGATGATGTAATTGTTACCATAGGAACTGAACATTCTAATGGTGCATTCACACCAAACACGTTTTGAGCGTCAGGCGACTCTGGTTTATATTCAAAATCTATGTGAAGCGTTCAACGCTGCGCTAGACGCTCCAAACACGCCGCATCAGCCCTTGACGTGCCTCCACATAGAGTCTGAATGTAAACCAGACATGCCTGATGCTCAAAATGTGTTTGGTGCGAACGCACCATTATATGTACAGTGTCATATTATGTCCATCATAATAGGACCAAGACCTGGTCCTAATATGATGGATTCATTGCTTTTGATCAGGGGTCATTTGATCATTGCTTTTGATCTTTTTGATCTTTTGATCATTTAGAGGTAAAGTGCGAATTAAGTTTTACTTAATTTGGAATAGACTAGTATTAGTTAGGATTAGGGAAAATCGCAGCTACTAAAATGAAGGGAAATCAATGCAAAGTTCTAATATGGGTCGAAATAGACAAGCCTGTATAGCATTTTGTTTTCTAAATCATTCTATAAATAAACAATGATGATATAACGATAGATTGTATTTCTGCCAATTGCATAGCTGCAGTACATTAGTAGTCTAATGTGTTGAATGTGCTGAGACACATTCAACGCATCAGAAATCAATCAGAACCAAAAGGCAAACTTTTGGTTCTGATTAATAACCAACATTATTAAAACTGTTGGTTGTTTCTGGACAGTTTTAATAATGTTTATTTTGGGGGTTTTAACTCTGAAATTGATCTTGTGTTTTCTCTATTGATTTTGGAGAAAACAAAATCAATGGATTTTGTCTTCAAAATCCATTGCTTTTGGAAATCAGACGGAGACATTTCATTTGCCTGCATCTGTTTTGATTTCCTAAATTTGTGTAAAGCAGGGGTGCTCAAAGTCGGGCCTCGAAGACCGACTTTGAGCACCCCTAGAGTAAAGGATTGAATTTACATAATGCCCAGTGTTGGCAAAACCTGGGTTTGGATAGTGACCTAGGTTAGTACCACCTGGGTGTGGG
>NW_015112811.1:42371-54251 GCF_001443285.1 Poecilia latipinna | reverse complement strand
GGCAGAAAATGTTTGGAAACCACTGGGGGGGGGCAGAAAATGTTTGGAAACCACTGGGGGTGGGGGGGGGCGCAGAACAAAAAGTTTGGGAACCTCTGGGCTAAATAAACCTAAATGTTGATGATAATTCCTTACTGTTAACATTACAAACACCTCCCCATATATTTTCTGTTCAGAATTAAATTTACCATTAACTGTTTTTAAGTATTTGAAATACAAACTATCAGTAAATGTTGTATTAACAATTAATATCCTTCATAAAATTTATCCAGAAGCCTTTATGATTAATCAATAAAAAAATAAATGCAATGATATGTATTAATCCCTTAAAGGTTTGAGGAGAGGAAGAGATGTGAGAGGAGGGAAGTGAGGAGAGAGCTGGAGCTAAACAGATTACACATGGCTGCAGAAATGTCTCCAAAGTGTCCCAAGCTGAGAGTCTTGCTGTTTCTTATTTTTCACAGATCAAAGGTGTTTTCTCTGACAGCTGCATGTCCCTTCCTACAGTCATCATGAAGGAGGAAACAACAGGTGAGTTATTCCACAAGAAATGAATGTGCATGTAGAAGAGTCCATCCCTTCTCCTCAGAAGGACTCTATTTTCACTCTGTTTCAGGGTGCAAATGAATTCTCCCTAACACACTTCGCAAACATTATTATGTGAATCAGTGGTGGCTCTGTGTGAGTTCAGCCTCTGATTTCTATCCTGTTTGATGGGAACAGTGCCTGTCTGGGCTAAATTAATGAACAGCAGCCATAAGGTGTTTGAAAGTCTGGAGGGGGGAAAAAGTAGCAGGAGCAAACACAAGAAGGAGTTTGAGAGCATTTTCAGTAGCTGCTATTGCACAAGGCTCGTCTTTCTGAAAATTTCAAGACAACAGCATCACAACTGAGCTAATTCAATGATAGATGGGAGAGGACATAATACCCCCTGTCTCTCTCATGATACTTAAGCAGCTCCTGCAATTCCTGACACTATTGGTGTAAAAACATTGCAAGACTGCAGTTGTTTTTACCAAGAAATTTCACACATCCAAACAGCTGATGTGCTTTACCTGGCTGTGGTCACGTCTGCTAAGACCACCTCTGACTGTGCCTGAAATGTAATTGCACATTTAGAGCTTTAATGAAAATGTATATGCCAATGAATATTCATCTTAGAAAATAATATATGCTGTGTATCGTTACCACTGATAAATCATTCAAAATTTGGTAAATTTAAGAATATATCCACACTTTTAATTTTTACAATGTCTGATAAACCAGTGTCCATCTATTACTTAACATGCTGATCTTTGTGAGGTCGCTAAAGGGGTTGGTGGCTGTCTCCAGTGGTGACCAATCCATCGCTCGCAACACAGAGACATACACAACAAACAACCATACACACATATGCTTAAGGAGAATTCAGAGAAACCAATTGACATTACAGTCATGGAAGCTGGATTACCCTCAGAGAACCCATGCATGCACAGGGAGAACATGCAACTTTCATGCTGGGATTCAGATCCAGGATCTTCTTCCTGCAAGGCGAAAGTGCTACCAACTGCGTCCCTATGCAGCCATAAACCAGCGTCTCTTAGGAAATTTCAGTTCAGGGGAAAATGTACTGCAGATATAATGTACATATCAACACTCTTACTAATACAGTGATTGCATAAATTTTCATTTCTGCACATTACCTTAATAAACATGTACACTATAATTCAACATGACAGTGGCAGCATGATTTTGTGGGGATGACAGTTGGGGTTGAACGGAAAATGAATAGAGTTAAATACAGGAAGAAACTCTGTTTAAGGCTTCAAAACAACATCCAGTTAGACAATGAAACTCTACAAGATCTCTAAGGAAGTGGTTTAGATCGAAGCATATTCAGATTAGAATGGCTCTGTCAAAGATTTGACCTAAATCCAATCATGTGTCTAGAGTGAAATAATGTTTGAAGATAATTAGATAATTTGACTGAATTTTGATCTTGTCTACAAAGAAGAATAGGCAACAACTTCAGTCTCTCAGTGTGCAAGGTTTGTAAGAGTAATAAAGTGTAAAATGCTGAGGTATGAGGGGAGTGTATGCAGAGAAAAGTGAAACCCAACGGAGGTCCTCTGCAAGTTTATGAGGTTTTTCTCGGACCAAAGTTTACAATTTCACCAGGAAATATGTAGATCTGCAGAGCTTAGAAATAGAACATCTCTAAATCTACAGACTAAAAGAATAATGTATCTTTAGACAATAACGATATTACCTGCATTATAATGAGTTAGCCACATCAACTGTTCACATAAATCTCTTTCAGATAATATCTATGCATACGCTCTGTCCAAGACGCTAACGAAGGTTTCATCACCGGCAACAGTGGGTCTCTACTCTTCTTGTCAGGACCGACTGGATGTGATTCTTGATCAAATGGGAGGTAAGTGGTGTGAAAAGTACAAGCGGATCGTTTCTAAAACAACCACTTAAACCAGTCTGGATTTACTCAGTGTGACACTGATGACTACTTTCTGCATCAGATGATTTGCATGTTTGCAGTGTTTATGACACCGTCTCCTTATCTGCTGTGTGAGCTGTGAACGTGACAGAGACGTGTGAAACTATGATGCACTGACTGTGCAAACTGCACCTGTCCATGATAATATTATGGGGACAGAATATTACAACATATTATGTTCCAACATAATGCAGTCAAACCCAAAGGTCTTAATAACTTCTTAAAAACTGACTGGATGCATTTACAAAGGGACATTTTTTGCATTTTACTCAGTCATCTAAGTCATCCTTTTATCTTTTAAAAATTATTTCTTTTAAAAAGCATAGTAAACAAAATTCTGGAGAGTTAAACAAAAAGGAATAAACAAAGTACACAAAAACGATAGCAAGTCAGGTTGAACATATAAATTCACCCTGTTCATTCAAATTTTGGAAATATATTACAAAGACAAGTCATGTCAACTAGTCTGAGTGGTGACAGGCCTCCATGGAAAAGAAAAGTATTGCTGCTGTACCCTGAAGGTCCTGCTGCATGATTTGCATGATTCCAGTGTTTATGACACCGTCTCCTTATTCTTCCGACTTTGTTTCTACTTGAGACGAGTTACTAAACAAAGCATCCATAGAAAATATATTTTTTATTCTGCTCTTCCAAGACTGGGTCACAGATGCCTTTTTTGATTAATGCAGAAGATATCATGATGATATTGTTCATCCATATTTTCTAATACAATCATATGGATCTAAACTACTTACATCCTCAATGTAAATATTGTAATTGTTGTTTTTCAGTGTACACAAATCGGGAGTCTTTGAGGATTGAGCAGAAATCCGACAAATCAGAAAAGCCCCTTGCAGCCAAACTTTCAGTCAAACATTTGTTGCTTCTCATTGTGAGGCTGGTCTTCTACACACCAGTCTGGACTATGGAGAACCAGAATCGCCATAATGTCAGGTTCCTTTATGTGAATTTCAGTGCTTGGCATTTTGCTGGCAGTGACATGCTATGGGCTGGGATAGCCATACGATTGTTTCATGCCATGCAGGTGAATTTTGGGAAACTGCAACTAGCATTCTATCGTGTCACTCAATATGATGAAGAGGATGAAGTAAAGGAAAAGGTGAGTTTCTGTTGGCTTTTCTATACCTTAAGAACATATTCAGTGGTTATNTCCAGAAACATGTTTTCCCTTGACAACCAACCTCATATGAGAAGTTGTAGGAATAGACTAGCCCAGAGGTTCCCAAACTGTGGGGCGCGCCCCCTCGGAGGTGGGGGGGGATGAAAAGAAAATAAAACAAAACAAAAAAAACATAAGCGCTGTATTCGCTCGGTTTTTACCTTAGAATGGCCAACTCTCTGTTATTCCTATATCAATTTGATACAGTAGAGGCTTCCACACTTCCCATATTTGTATCCTCTGTCACTTTTATCAGCAGTTAAAACTGTTTAATGGGTTGTTAACATGTCGTAACCTGTTTTCCGAGCCGCTTTTAAACGCAACATGACCGCTACGACGCTGCGCTGGGTTTACACCTGTGCGGCAGTGAAGGAGACCTGCTACTGCTGCTGTGCAGAGCTACGCAGGTGTGTGTTAGAATCATAGTAGCAAACCATCAAAACGCAAAGAATTTTTCCGTTTTCCCCCCAAACTAACCGACTGAGTTGAGTAAAGCTGTTGGATGCAGGTGATGTTAGCTAAAAGATAACTAGCTAATATAAATACAGCACCTTAAGCTTAACAAGTGGCCTGTAGGCTACCGATGTTGGTGTCTGTTCAGCTAAGTACATTCATTTTGCCCCCCCCCCAAAAATGTTAGAGATAGGGAGTCTCTAAGAATCCACCCCCCACCCCTTTCGCTCACACACGTCGTTCAACCAGACAGCTATTTGTGGGGGTGGGGGGATAAAATGTTTGGAAACCCAGGAGAAAAAGTTTGGAAACCACTGGACTAGCCAATGGGAAAAAAAATCCCTTTTTAAGGTAATTGAGAAGATCCTAAAGGTGTTTAAAATTTAATGTTTAAAAAGACATTGAAGCATATGAGTAGGTTGCAATATTTTATTAAGCTCAGAGAGAGAAAAACAACACGTTTTACTAAAGAAAAAAATCACAATAGGAAATTAAACATGTCTGCATACCAATACCCCAAATTAATTCAATTGAGAATAGATCATCTCTTTTGGCTGTCACTGGAGAAGGTTGCTTTAAAACACGCTGAGAGGCAACTAATTTAAAACGGCCTCAACGAGCCTTACAGAAACACACAGCAGCAGGCTATGTCAGACCAACCTGTCTGGGAACATGAGGACGGGTGACCATGACAATAAATCGCAAATAAGCACCTAATTAAATTAACGGCACTGTTGTTAAAAAGGGAATAACTCACTTTCTAATTTGGCCGAGTCGGCCCAGTAGGATTGTTTAACGGAATTTGATCAAAGCTGTTCTACCAGGATGAATCCGAGACATAGATGAAGATGAAAGAAATGGTGCAGAAATCTCCATCATCAAGTTATAACTGCAAATATATAATGATGTTTTTTTTGTGAAATAAATTAGTGTTGTTTTTTTTCACACTAAGTCTCCAGTGCAAGTAATTGCAGAGTTCAGTAACATGTTGTCAGCCCTTCACAGAATTAGGAACATGGATGATATTGTAGTAAATGCCAGCTGATTAGCTTATAGGCTTAAAAGGAATATATTAACATTTTATTGGTCCCCGAACATCAGAAAACGAAGCCTATTAAAAGTTTTGGCAATAATGTTTTATGAATGCAAACAATGTCAATTAAAATAGCTGTAAATGTTAATAAATCTTTTGTTCTACAGCCATAAATGTTCAAAAGCTTTGACATAATTGTTGAATGGCTATGATGAGGCACATTTGAAGCAGGGGAATAAACATAAAGCCCATTTTTCAGAATTAAATACACCACGACTGGTTTATAAGCATTCGACATATGAGCTAATAGTAAATATTGTATTAACAATATCCTTCATGAATCCAGCATGAAACCTTTATGATTGATCAATAAAACAACAAATGCAATGATATGTATTAATCCCTTAAAGGTTTGAGGAGAGGAAGAGATGTGAGAGGAGGGAAGTGAGGAGAGAGCTGGAGCTAAACAGATTACACATGGCTGCAGAAATGTCTCCAAAGTGTCCCAAGCTGAGAGTCTTGCTTTTTCTTATTTTTCACAGATCAAAGGTGTTTTCTCTGACAGTTGCATGTCCCTTCCTACAGTCGTCATGAAGGAGGTAACAACAGGTGAGTTGTTCCACAAGAAATGAATGTGCATGTAGAAGAGTCCATCCCTTCTCCTCAGAAGGACTCTATTTTCACTCTGTTTCAGGGTGCAAATGAATTCTCCCTAACACACTTCGCAAACATTATTATGTGAATCAGTGGTGGCTCTGTGTGAGTTCAGCCTCTGATTTCTATCCTGTTTGATGGGAACAGTGCCTGTCTGGGCTAAATTAATGAACAGCAGCCATAAGGTGTTTGAAAGTCTGGAGGGGGGAAAAAGTAGCAGGAGCAAACACAAGAAGGAGTTTGAGAGCATTTTCAGTAGCTGCTATTGCACAAGGCTCGTCTTTCTGAAAATTTCAAGACAACAGCATCACAACTGAGCTAATTCAATGATAGATGGGAGAGGACATAATACCCCCTGTCTCTCTCATGATACTTAAGCAGCTCCTGCAATTCCTGACACTATTGGTGTAAAAACATTGCAAGACTGCAGTTGTTTTTACCAAGAAATTTCACACATCCAAACAGCTGATGTGCTTTACCTGGCTGTGGTCACGTCTGCTAAGACCACCTCTGACTGTGCCTGAAATGTAATTGCACATTTAGAGCTTTAATGAAAATGTATATGCCAATGAATATTCATCTTAGAAAATAATATATGCTGTGTATCGTTACCACTGATAAATCATTCAAAATTTGGTAAATTTAAGAATATATCCACACTTTTAATTTTTACAATGTCTGATAAACCAGTGTCCATCTATTACTTAACATGCTGATCTTTGTGAGGTCGCTAAAGGGGTTGGTGGCTGTCTCCAGTGGTGACCAATCCATCGCTCGCAACACAGAGACATACACAACAAACAACCATACACACATATGCTTAAGGAGAATTCAGAGAAACCAATTGACATTACAGTCATGGAAGCTGGATTACCCTCAGAGAACCCATGNATGCACAGGGAGAACATGCAACTTTCATGCTGGGATTCAGATCCAGGATCTTCTTCCTGCAAGGCGAAAGTGCTACCAACTGCGTCCCTATGCAGCCATAAACCAGCGTCTCTTAGGAAATTTCAGTTCAGGGGAAAATGTACTGCAGATATAATGTACATATCAACACTCTTACTAATACAGTGATTGCATAAATTTTCATTTCTGCACATTACCTTAATAAACATGTACACTATAATTCAACATGACAGTGGCAGCATGATTTTGTGGGGATGACAGTTGGGGTTGAACGGAAAATGAATAGAGTTAAATACAGGAAGAAACTCTGTTTAAGGCTTCAAAACAACATCCAGTTAGACAATGAAACTCTACAAGATCTCTAAGGAAGAGGTTTAGATCGAAGCATATTCAGATTAGAATGGCTCTGTCAAAGATTTGACCTAAATCCAATCATGTGTCTAGAGTGAAATAATGTTTGAAGATAATTAGATAATTTGACTGAATTTTGATCTTGTCTACAAAGAAGAATAGGCAACAACTTCAGTCTCTCAGTGTGCAAGGTTTGTAAGAGTAATAAAGTGTAAAATGCTGAGGTATGAGGGGAGTGTATGCAGAGAAAAGTGAAACCCAACGGAGGTCCTCTGCAAGTTTATGAGGTTTTTCTCGGACCAAAGTTTACAATTTCACCAGGAAATATGTAGATCTGCAGAGCTTAGAAATAGAACATCTCTAAATCTACAGACTAAAAGAATAATGTATCTTTAGACAATAACGATATTACCTGCATTATAATGAGTTAGCCACATCAACTGTTCACATAAATCTCTTTCAGATAATATCTATGCATACGCTCTGTCCAAGACGCTAACGAAGGTTTCATCACCGGCAACAGTGGGTCTCTACTCTTCTTGTCAGGACCGACTGGATGTGATTCTTGATCAAATGGGAGGTAAGTGGTGTGAAAAGTACAAGCGGATCGTTTCTAAAACAACCACTTAAACCAGTCTGGATTTACTCAGTGTGACACTGATGACTACTTTCTGCATCAGATGATTTGCATGTTTGCAGTGTTTATGACACCGTCTCCTTATCTGCTGTGTGAGCTGTGAACGTGACAGAGACGTGTGAAACTATGATGCACTGACTGTGCAAACTGCACCTGTCCATGATAATATTATGGGGACAGAATATTACAACATATTATGTTCCAACATAATGCAGTCAAACCCAAAGGTCTTAATAACTTCTTAAAAACTGACTGGATGCATTTACAAAGGGACATTTTTTGCATTTTACTCAGTCATCTAAGTCATCCTTTTATCTTTTAAAAATTATTTCTTTTAAAAAGCATAGTAAACAAAATTCTGGAGAGTTAAACAAAAAGGAATAAACAAAGTACACAAAAACGATAGCAAGTCAGGTTGAACATATAAATTCACCCTGTTCATTCAAATTTTGGAAATATATTACAAAGACAAGTCATGTCAACTAGTCTGAGTGGTGACAGGCCTCCATGGAAAAGAAAAGTATTGCTGCTGTACCCTGAAGGTCCTGCTGCATGATTTGCATGGTTCCAGTGTTTATGACACCGTCTCCTTATTCTTCCGACTTTGTTTCTACTTGAGACGAGTTACTAAACAAAGCATCCATAGAAAATATATTTTTTATTCTGCTCTTCCAAGACTGGGTCACAGATGCCTTTTTTGATTAATGCAGAAGATATCATGATGATATTGTTCATCCATATTTTCTAATACAATCATTTGGATCTAAACTACTTACATCCTCAATGTAAATATTGTAATTGTTGTTTTTCAGTGTACACAAATCGGGAGTCTTTGAGGATTGAGCAGAAATCCGACAAATCAGAAAAGCCCCTTGCAGCCAAACTTTCAGTCAAACATTTGTTGCTTCTCATTGTGAGGCTGGTCTTCTACACACCAGTCTGGACTATGGAGAACCAGAATCGCCATAACGTCAGGTTCCTTTATGTGAATTTCAGTGCTTGGCATTTTGCTGGCAGTGACATGCTATGGGCTGGGATAGCCATACGATTGTTTCATGCCATGCAGGTGAATTTTGGGAAACTGCCACTAGCACTCTATCGTGTCACTCAATATGATGAAGAGGATGAAGTAAAGGAAAAGGTGAGTTTCTGTTGGCTTTTCTATACCTTAAGAACATATTCAGTGGTTATAATTTTAACATTGTGTGTGTTTTTTTGGGTAACAAAAAGGATTGAAAAATGTTCTGCAAAACACTTTAAGTAACTCGTGAGCCAGCCTTCTAGTGTCTTTTCGGTCCTTTGCTTACTCAGTGTGCAATATATTAACATAATGTCCATTTTTGGGGGGGAGGAGGGGAAGTTTGATTAATTTTTATTTGACTCAGCTGAGTCTTCTAATTTAAAATCATCAAATCTAACCTGCTATATTGATAGTACTGGTCACAGTGAGAATCTAAATAGGATTCCAACCTCCATGAAGGAAAGCTGAAGCTAATTAAGAATCACTTTAAGGGGATGTGATCAAACTTAACATGAGATCTGCATGATGGGGATTGAATTTGCAGAAACAATGCATTTATATTAGTAACATGCACAGTACAAAGCAATGATTGGTAACCGTTTATTCTCCTTGGGTTACTTTTTTTTCACTTCAGGAGGTGAAGGACACCCTCGATAACTGGACATACAAGATGGTTTTAGGCTGCCCTCTGTGGTCTGTCCTGGTGTGTATCATTGTTATCCCAGTAGTTCTCCTAGTTGTCTTTTTTGTTTGGGGTTTTCCTGAAGTACAGTCCCCACAGAAGAACGAGACTGAAGTTACTAAGGTGGACCTACTTGAGGGCGCCGTCTTTATATCCTTAGGAATCCCAGCAGCGACAGGATTGAGGTTTGCCATTCAAATGGCCAATAGCCTCGTTTTCAGCCAAGCTCATAACATTAAGAAAGGAATGGACAACGAACGGCTCAGCAAACAACTGGGATTCATGAATGAAGTCAGGAAAGAAATATGGTTTCTGACTCAATTCATCAAGTTCATGGAGGTATTTGAAAAGAGGAGGATTCGTATCGTGTTGAAAATTACTAATCTGGACCGTTGCTCCCCCAAGAAAATTGTTGGAGTCCTGGAGGCCATCAATATTTTACTCTCAGATGAGGAAAGCCCAATTCTTTCCATTCTGGCTGTAAATCCAACTGTTCTGTTAGAAAAAGTGAAATTTGCAGAAAGCTCCATCTGTAAAGAGGACAGAGCTCATGGACTGCTGAACCGCATAGTCACTCTGACCTTCACAGTCCCAACAATGTCTCAAAATTTAAAGCACAAGTTGTTTCACAGTCTTCACAACACTCCAGGCATCTCTGAAGATTCCTCTTTAAGATGGAACAGACACAGGACAAAGACATCTTCAATAGATCTGTCTGTGGTGGCAATTGAGGAATCAACGGAGTCCATTGTAGATACTATAGAAATGAAAGAGGATGAATTGGAGAAAATGGTTCTGACAATCCTTAGCAAGGGTGAAAAAAAGCTGAACAAATACATGTTAGATGACGCCATCTCAATGAAGAGGACAATCAACTCTGTCTGGGTAACGGTCATAATCATGAAGTTACTGAAGAAAGAGTTTCCTGACCCAGAGGACACTGCAGCATGGGTGGTTCTAGCCAACCAGTGGCCCTGTCGATTCGGCTGGATCCTGCAGTGTGTGGAGGATGAAAAGCAGAGAGCAGCGATTGATCAACAGAAAGCGAGCCATGATGATTCAAAGACCCTTTGGCAGGTCTTCAGCCAGTCCAGGGAGGAGCTATATGTGATGCGGACAAACATCGAGGACCTCCTCGAGCAGGACGGAGATCCTGAAGTGTTCGAAGCGTTACTCAAGGATGACGAGTTTGAGTTCACCATAAAGAACCTGGAGATCTTCCAAGTAGGGATGGTGAATCTGGATCAGTCAATCAGGAGGGAACTGGCTTTTATCAGAGGGACATGCAGGCTGGAAGATTCTGGTTGGATGAGGAACATAGCTCCTCTTCCAGTCACAAGTCTTATCAAAATGACCACAGACGACATATGTGAAGAGGTGAGGAGTTTGGACAGTTAGTTTGTCTGACTTGTGCACTTATAGCATATCTTGNTCCTTTATGTGAATTTCAGTGCTTGGCATTTTGCTGGCAGTGACATGCTATGGGCTGGGATAGCCATACGATTGTTTCATGCCATGCAGGTGAATTTTGGGAAACTGCCACTAGCACTCTATCGTGTCACTCAATATGATGAAGAGGATGAAGTAAAGGAAAAGGTGAGTTTCTGTTGACTTTTCTATAACTTAAGAACATATTTAGTGGTTATTATTTTCACGTTGTGTGTGTTTTTGTGGATAATAAACAAATCATTGAAAAATATTCTGCAAAGGACTTTAAATGCCTTGTTGGACAGCCAGTTGATGTCTTTTCAGTCCTTCTCTGATTCAATGTGTAAGACATTAACATGCTGTCCACTGGCTTTTTCCAAAAATTAACAATAATTTTACTCAACTGAATCTACTCATTAAATATTGATCTCATTTTGAGATCAAACTCAACATGACATCTGCGTTATAGGGATTAAATTTGAAGGAACAATGCATTTATTTTACCAAACTGTCTTCCAGTTACCTAGTGGTTTCAAAACAAAAAGTGGGCAACAAACTGATAGAAAGTCAGAATGTATTTATGTAGACATATCCCTAAAACACAGCAATGATTGGTAACCATTTTTTTCTTCTTGGGTTACTTTTTTCACTTCAGGAGGTGAAGGACGGCCCCAATAATTGGATATCCAAGAAGGTTTGCTGCTGCCCCCTCTGGTTTTTCCTACTGTCCATCATTGTTGTCCCAATAGTTCTCATAGTGGTCTTTTTTGTTTGGGTTTTTCCTAATGCTGAAATAAAACCAGAGGAGCAGGGGACAGAAGCAAATAGTGAGGTGAATATCCTGGAGGGCTTTGCTATTGCATCCTTAGGAGTACCAGCAGTAACAGGAATCAGGTTTGCCTTTCAGATGATCAAGAACCTCATTTTCAGTCAAGAAAAGAACATTAAGCGAGAAATGGACAACGAACGGATCAGCAACCAATTGGGATTCATGAATGAAGTCAGGAAAGAAATGTGGTTTCTGACTCAATTCATCAA
>NW_015112811.1:34994-37826 GCF_001443285.1 Poecilia latipinna | reverse complement strand
CAAGTCTTATCAAAATGACCACAGACGACATATGTGAAGAGGTGAGGAGTTTGGACAGTTAGTTTGTCTGACTTGTGCACTTATAGCATATCTTGCTATAATTAATTTATTTCCATTGGGTAGTTTTGTTCTACATCGTTCTTTAAAGATCTGTCTAGATCTTTATAGCTCATTTTTTTAAAACTTTCATATTTAAATCTGTAATGACAGTCAGAATGAGATCTTGTTGGACATTTTTCCATCACGTTATGTTTTTGCTGTGATAGTTGTGCACATTCCTTTATGCATTTTGTGATAAAAGTATTTTAGAACATTTCTCAGTCTTACTCATTGACCTAACATATCCCCATTGTATTTTATATTCTTTTTTTTCAGATGGAGAGAATGAAATTGGACAGTAGGTACAGGGAAACAGTGAAAAAACATAAACTCAATGGCTCTGCTCTGGTCTTTGGTGACACAGAAGATCTGAAAGCCATTCTGGGTATGACATTCGGTGAATGGACAACTTTCAAACTTCACTTCTTGAGTTTCCTGTCACCCTCCAGCCACAGCACGAGAACATGCTACCCTTACCTGCCAAAACACACCTGTCCAAGTTCCTCCAGTGTGTAGCGAAGAAATAATTACTCATCTACCACCAGCCTGTGTTAACAGCTGCCTTTTGTCAAATATTCAAATACATTTTGTGTGCTAAGGTACACTGAGTGTTCTGAATCTTTTTTTTTAACCCCTTTCCATGTTTGTATGGCTTTGATAAGCAGATGTGTTGATCAAGTGTTGAAATATGTTTTCATTACACCTCAGCTGTTGGTTCTGGCTTCCAGGATATGGAGTCAAGTCCGAGAGTGCAACATTTTTCACCCACTGTATAAATATATTAATTCACAGCTGAACTACAACTCAAGCGTGTTAGTGAGTCATTTGACTTCTACTGATAGTGTTTAGCATATGCATGTTGCTTTTAATGTAATTATTGTTCATAACCATTTAATAAAAAAAAAACACTAACATTAATTCATAAGAGTTCAGTTGTAAGTAAAACTGTCACATTATGACCTCTAAAAAACTTAACACCACAGAGCACTGAAGTTATGCAGTGGGGAAAAAAGATTCCCCACAATTCCCCATAAGCTCATAATTATTAATTCCTGTAAACTTAAATTCAACAATATATGTTCAGAATACTTTATTGCTCTTTGGTGAAGCAGACCATAAGATGTAATAAACTGTATGTTTTCATTCCATCCTAAATGCCAAGTCAAATGAAATGTAAATAAAGTGTTCCAATAGTAAAATTAGAAACCTTATTTTGTGTGGCTGTCTTTTCAAAACACACTCAACTTTAAAAATAATCAAAGCAACCTGAGGGTTTGTTGGTGACATTTTCATCAAACAAGTTAAAATATTAACTAGAGAACAGTTCTATTTGCCTTCCTTTTAGTTGTGCACCTTTGAATGTTATGTTAATTAATACAGAAATATTGCACAAATCTAGCCATTTACGATACATAAGCACATTCAGACAGCATACATTATTAGATTTTGAAATATAAGACAAAACCCATGTCAGGGGCATGAATTACCACTGTTAATTTCACAATCTGATTTCTTATATTCATTAATGATACTAATTTTATGCAACACTTTGAAGACTTCAAGATCTTTCTAAAAATTACAATTAATCAATTTAATAATAGAGACATTAAGGCTCAAAGGATTCTGTATTCAGCAGTTAATTACAACTATTCTGAGTGAAGATGCAAGTTGTAATGTAGAAGCCATTCCCATTAAAGCTCTTCTTGTTTTTAAGGCACATGAGATGTGTTAAAGAAAAGTAAGAGGCACAACAAACATGAGGTGGAAGAGTTGCATGTGACTAGATTTTATGGTTTGCATCAATGAACATATTAAGACTTACTTGAGAGTGAGCTTGGTGTTGCAGGTGGAGCAGGAGAAACAACTGACACACCAGGCTTTGTTGAGAGCAGACACAACTGAGGGGGTGCAGAAGAAAGAAATAAAAACAGAAGATTCAGCTGCTGTCACTGAAAGCAACACTTTGTTCATTACTGAACCACAGAACTTTTTTTAATTATTGAACCACAGAAGATCCTAATTATGTGTTTTATCACACTGATGCTCACCATCGCCTTCAATCACACGGTTGCAGTGATAACACACGTCCCCAAAGAGCTTGACAGCAGAGAAACAAGGAGAGAAAGCAAACAAATTCCTTCATTGTCTTCCTGCGTTGTGATGTTGGCCGTGTCATTCAAAGCCAAGTTTTAGCTTCTTACCTGATTGTAATGCGTCTCACAGTAAGCCAAACCTTTTCTCTCATAATGGCGGTGACCAAGGAAAGGTTTCTCACATTTGGCACAAACAAAGTGCTGTAAAGAAACAGATGTTACTAAGGGGAAGACGCATTTCTAATGAAAGTCAAATACTGATCAAACTGAAGAGATGTTGGCTGCAATCTAAACATCTAAACATGATATAAATGGCTGTTAAATAGTCGGGAACATTTACAAGTAAAATGTCTGAAACTACATAAAACACTGCAGTTTGTATGTAGTCTCTTCTTGTTGTGTACCCATGCATCCCATAATACAGAGCATTCATGGTGTAACTAATAAAAAAAGAACCTCATGTCTGTCATTTCTGAAGTGGTTGGATGTAAAACTACTTGCTGCCAATTAACATCTTCAGCATTACACCGCCTGCTGAACACTGTTAATAGTGTCAAACTTTTAGAGAGTATGAAATGCAGCAGCCTTCAGTCAGATGAATCCATCATTTGATCTGCCTTGCTTGACCTCTGGAGAATTC
>NW_015112811.1:29653-31925 GCF_001443285.1 Poecilia latipinna | reverse complement strand
AAACACTCCAACTAGCTTAAAGCGTTTTGGGTCCAAATACCTTTTCCTTCATTTTCAAGTTCATATATCTTGACAACATCCATAATTTATTTAATGTTTGTATATTCTACCCAAGTCTGGCTGCAGTGCAGAGATCTGAATAAGACCAAGGATGTCTTTAAGATTTGGACAAAATCATGTAAAAAAAAATATTTAAAAAAACTGACAGTTTATGAAGAATATCTGAAGTCAGAATCAAATCGAACAAAACAAATTATAAGAATTAAAATATGAAAAAAAAAAACATTCTTTCATCTTTAATTTCAATAAACAATACTTAGCACTTTCATTCTGGCCAAAATATTTGAACAAAGTTCGTTTTAGACCTATCAACCTTTTTAAGACTTCCTGTTTATTCATTCGTAAAACAAAAATGATTTCTATGAAAAGTAATTATATTGTTTGTTTAAAAAAAAAAAAAAAAAAAAGTGTTAGCAGCTCTACGCAGTTAAAGACTGAATCAAACATGAACCGGAAGTCTTCCGTCGATGCAGAAACTGTTGCTATAGAAACATGACTAAACGTCTCTATAACCGCTAAAACGGTACGTCCTATGTTTTTAAATTACAATTTGGACATGTAAAGAGGGAAAGAACAGATTCTATATATAGAAAAACGTTAGTTGAGCGACGACTGGAGCGATTCAGTACCGCGATCAGCAAAGTTTATATAGAGGTCCGCAAAACCCAGCTTTTATTGTGATATTCCAGTTCCGCTTATCGGTAAGCAAATTTGCACATAATTAGTTCGTATTTAAATATCGAGGTCCGAGCTCAATATTTACATACTGATGAAAATGGGACTTTTAGTTTCTAGGTTTATAACTAAACCAATAACTAAACAGATTTAGTAATTTGTTTAGCTCAGAGATAACTAAACCTTATTTAGTTACCAATATAATATTAATATTAATTTTTTAAAAGTTTATAGTTTTTCAATATATTTTCTGTGTACTCTGGTAGCTAAGCAATGACATTTTGTTGCCAAATTCACTTTCGTGTCTTTGAGCAA
Organism: Poecilia latipinna; assembly: GCF_001443285.1. Classification (NCBI taxonomy): domain Eukaryota; kingdom Metazoa; phylum Chordata; class Actinopteri; order Cyprinodontiformes; family Poeciliidae; genus Poecilia; species Poecilia latipinna. The sequence goes on along the minus strand of NW_015112811.1, from coordinate 30,875 downwards.
TGACAAAATAAGTTGAAGTCTAAATGCTTAGATTGAAAATTAAATGTTTAGTTTGGAATTTAAATGTTTAGTTTGGACAATAAATATATAGTTTGAAACTAAATATTTAGTTATCAAAATTAAAATTTAATTTGGAACTACATATTTACTTGGCAAAAATAAATATTTAATTTGGATATAAATATTTAGTTTTAAAATGTTTACATGCTTAGTTTGAAACTTGAACTTTTAGTAAATAAATATTTATTTAAAAAAAAACTAAATATGAAGCTTCTTAACTAAATAATATTTAATTTAAATATTAGGTTTATTTAGCCTAAATATTTAGTTTGCAAACTATTCGAGTAAACAAATTAACATATCAGACCAGATTGTCAGAAGCATGACGAAACACTATATGTTAACTTTATTTAACAGTGTAGGGACAAATGAATTTTAGTTTGAAACTCTGACATTTATAAATATATAAATAACATGATGAAAAATGGGACTTTGAAAAATGAACTCTCACCTTTTTGGGGCTTCCCATAGCAATGCATAGGCAGGCACCTATTGTTCTACACCTCAGAATAACTGCCTCTTCCTAGTACCATTAATGCGGCTCGTACCGCCGCATGCCCCCCTCCCACTATATATCAAAACGTGCGGCTCGATCCCGTGAGGGGAGCTATTACTTTTGTTGGCATTTCGAGTAACTGTGGTGACATAATTAACAAAAAACGGGCCAAATTCAACTTAAAAAGAACAGTTACTAGTCCTTTTGTGTTTTATTTACCGTTGTCATAGCAACTGAACAAACGGGCACCGGGAGGAAAAAGAGCGACGGCAGTTCTAGTTAGCTGAGGTATAAACATATTGTATAGGAGCTGTTGCGATCTGTTTTTATACACAGATTACTAAATACAGTGGTTCCCAAAGATTTTCTTCTGGGCCCCCCTATGGATTACAATAAAATCCTCCGCCCTCCACCCCCAAAGAAAAAAAAAATCAACTGGGCACACACATTGTTCAACCACACATTTAACTATACACATATTTTGTTTTCAAACTCCACTGAAGTTTATTTCACACTTCAGGTTACAACACAACAAACTGCAAACCGTCTTTACAGCGAAACATTTTTGTGTAACAGTTTGTTTTTTTTTAGTTCCATACTGTAGAAGAGTTTTCTGTGCTGTCAGTGTTATTTCAAACTTTTTTTATTTGTAACAATATTAAACTT
>NW_015112811.1:22371-23895 GCF_001443285.1 Poecilia latipinna | reverse complement strand
TAATGCCCAGTGTTGGCAAAACCTGGGTTTGGATAGTGACCTAGGTTAGTACCACCTGGGTGTGGGTCGGTGTAAAGGCCGAGCCGGTCTTAGATTGGTCTTCATGCCAATGCCAACATGAAGGCCCTCCATGCAACCAGTTGAGGTTGGTCGCATGGACGTCTGTCTTTCTTCGGACCTCCCTGGTTGAGTGAAGGTCTGTCTTTCTTCGGACCTCTCTGGTTGATAGAAGGTCTGTCTTTCCTCGGACCTCCCTGGTTGATTGGAGGTTTGTCTTTCCTCAGACCTCCCTGGTTGATACATGGTCTGTCTTTCCTTGGACCTCCCTGGTTGATTGGAGGTCCATCTTTCCTCGGACCTCCCTGATTGATTGAAGGTCCGTCTTTCCTCGGACCTCCCTGGTTGATTGGAGGTCCGTCTTTCCTCGGACCTCCCTGGTTGATTGGAGGTCTGTCTATCCTTGGTCTCCTCTATTTGGAGGGAGCCTTCTGTTTGCAAGCTGGATGTGGGTCGGCGCAAAGGCCGAGTCAGGTCATGCATGGAGACCCCTTGTTGACTGAAGGTCTGCCTTTGCTTGAGCTCCTCTGCTTGCAGGGGGGTCTTTGGTTGGGTGGAGACTCTAGGATGGATATTTTCTAGAGCAAGTTTTAACTCCACCTTGAGGTCTGCAACCTGACCCTGGAGAGCTTTCACCATTTCCTCCTGAGCCTTAAATTTGGAAGCTTGCTCAGAGTGATTTTTGAGCTGCTCCTCATATTTAAGTCTCACTTTGTATTCTTCAACCATTACTTCAATTAGTCCTTTATTGCGGGAGGCGTATTTTGCAGCCTCCCGCTTGAAGTACTCCAGCTGTTGAAGAACGCTCTTGTCAACTGTGACTTTGGAAGAGCAAGAAACCTTTGGCACATCTTTAATCTTTTGCTGGTGACGTTCTTTTTCCAACATAGTTTGCAGTTTTTGAATCTCCTCCTGCTGGGATTTGACTTCAGCCTGAAATGCAACCCTTCGGTCTCTTTCCTGATGGAGTTCAAAAATCTGAATCTGCAACTCTGTTTTAAGATTGTCTACCTGCTTTGTCAGATCTTTGACATGTTGGTTTGTCTCTTCCACGTCTTCCACTGAGGGGGTAATCTCGAAGCCAGCAGAGGGTGTTGTTTTCTGCTCGACTTCCAAAGATGTTGGTCTTTCAAAGTTGCCGGAAGGACTTGATTCCCCCTGGATCTCTGATTGATCTTCCGGCTCAATGGGGCCGACGCTGTCATCTTCAACAGGGAAAATGACAGCGTCGTAGTCGACTTGGATGTTGAGGTCTACCATGTCGACCCATGAAAGCTTAGCTGGAAAAGCTTCATGTTTAAAAGCAGTCTGCTGTTGCTTCATGACTGGTAAATTCTCACTTCTCTGGAATCGATATCTAACAAGCTCTGAAGGGTGATCTGCCGCGATTGAACTGTGGAACAGGTCAGAGAAAACTCTGTGAGCTACATTCAAGAGAGAGATTCCCTTGTGATATCATAGAGTAAA
>NW_015112811.1:16607-16857 GCF_001443285.1 Poecilia latipinna | reverse complement strand
TAACCCCAAAGGTTTTTTAAAAAACGTTAGGGTTGCGGCTTATAGTCCAGTCTGGCTTGTAGTCCGGAAAATACGGTATTTATTTCATAAATAGTGTTATTTCCTAGATTTTTTCTGTGAAGAACCCAGAGAGGGTTATTTTATTGTGCTTTCTGGAAAACAATACATTTTTACATTTAGGCTCCTGCAGTCAACACACTTTTTCTGTTACAAACTGACTCTGGCCCCCAGCAGAGAAGGAAAAAGTTAT
>NW_015112811.1:0-10039 GCF_001443285.1 Poecilia latipinna | reverse complement strand
CAAGTCTTATCAAAATGACCACAGACGACATATGTGAAGAGGTGAGGAGTTTGGACAGTTAGTTTGTCTGACTTGTGCACTTATAGCATATCTTGGATATTTTTGTTCTAAAGCTAGCTCGTTTAAAAACAAACAAAAAACTTTCAGATTAAAATTTGTAGTGATAGTTTGTCGGAAAGAGATCTTGTTGGACGTTTTTGCATCATGTAATGTTTTTGCAGAGGTAGCAGTTTTGCGCATTCCTTTATGCATATATCAGTGCTGATAAAATATTTCATAAATTTCTCAGCCTTACTCTTTGACCTAACTTATCCTCATTGTGTTTTATATTCCTTTCTTTTTTCTTCAGATGGAGAGGTTGAAATTAGACAGTAAGTACAGAGAGACGGTGAAAATCCACAAACTCAATGGCTCTGCTCTGGTCTTTGGTGACACAGAAGATCTGAAAGCCCTCCTGGGTATGACATTCGGTGAATGGGCAACTTTCAAACTTCACTTCTTGAGTTTCGTCTCACCCCTCCGGCCAAAGCATGAGAACATGCTACCCTTACCTGCCAAAACCCACCTGTACAAGTTCCTCCAGTGTGTAGCGAATAAATAATTAATAAATGATTACTCATCTACCACCAGCCTGTGTTAACAGCTGCCTTTTGTAACATAGTTAAATACATTTAGTGTGCTAAGGTACACTGAGTACTCCCAATTTTTTTTAATCCTTTTCCATGTTTGTATGGCTTTGATAAGCAGATGTGTTGTTTAAGATATGTTTGTTTAGATATGTTTTTTCATTACAACTCAGCTGTTGGTGTAAAGAAAATGGATGGATAATTCATAGTAGTTTATTTATAAGTGGAACAAATGAATCACATAATGAGATTAAATGAATAGGACTGATGAAGCAAAATATGTCAAGGGAGATAAATATTTATATGAGCACAAGGATATTAGACAAATACTTCTTACAGCTACAGGTTTAAACTTTGGGAAATTTAACACCACCAAGCACTGAAGTTATGTTGTGTAGGGGAAAAAATATAATAAGCTCAGATTCATTAATTTCTGTAAACACAAATTCAACATTATGTGTTCAGAATACTTTATTGATCTTTAATGAAGCATCTCAGCACTGTACATAAGATGCAGTAAACTGTAATTTTCAATTCCATGCTAGTAAAATGCAAGCTTGCAACTGAAATGTAAACACAAAATCTTCCAATAGGCAAAATTAGCACAAAAAACTTATTTTGTGTGCCTGTCATTTCAGAACGCATTCAAGTTTATAAATAACCAAAGCAATTAGAGGGTTTGTTAGTGATCATGTCACATCAAACAGGTTAAAATACTAGCTAAAAAACTTCTGATTTCCTGTTAGCCGTTCACCTTTGAATGTTTTAAATGTTAATTAATCCAGAAATATCCAACAACTCCAGGCATTTGAAATATATAACCACATTCAGACAGCATACATTATTAGATTTTGAAAAATAAGAACAAGACCCAAAATAGGCGCATGGATTTTACACAGCCATTAATTTCACAATTTGATACGGAATATATATTCATTAAGGATATTAATTTTACGCAATATTTTGAAAACTTGAAGATTTTTCTAAAAATTAGAAAAATTACATAGGACATGAAGGTCAAAGGATTCTGTATTCAGTAGATTAGTCAAAGACAAACACAAGCACAGCTATACCGAGTAAAGATACAAGTTGTAATATAGAAGCAATTCCCATTTAAACAGCTCTCGTTTTTAAGGCACATTTGTAATTAAGAGTCATGTTAAACTCTATATTCTGGCAGGCACTAACACAGCTAACAGACATGGTGATAGTAGAGGGACAATAGACTTAAACATTGAAACGCTCCACAGAAAACAAATTAATAATTTAGGAATGTACAATCAAACAAAATATAAAAACTTAAAAAAAAAGAAAAAAAAAGATGGGTATGAGGTGAAACATTTGCATAAATTTCTATAAATGCATATTTTTCAATGAATTTCACCTTTTGGGTCAATGTTGGTTTGTAAACAGATGGACTTTTTTTTAAAGCAAACCTTATAAACCTTCACTTACAACTTTACTGGTGTTGATCTAGAGCTAAACTTTTCCTTTATTCAGTTTCTCCAAAATGGCTTTATGTCTTACTATAACATCTTCCCTGGACATTTTACCACAGCAGGAGCCCATCCAGGTGATTATCAGACAGCAGCTCACTTCCGTCCCAATGACTCCGCCAGCTTCTTGAGCCTTTTCTTGAGCTCAAGCGGAAACTTCTCATAACACTTTTTACAAACAGGCTTCATGTCAAACTCTACAAACTTGTTCCTGCAAAGAGGAAAACAGGAATAAAACCACTGGAGTATTTTGGGTCTTATGTTGTTGATTAGATTACAAAACTTCCGAATGCAACACATTGCACCAAGCTTTTTTCTGTCTGACCAACTAAATTAATTACCAGGCATCTGAATTTAATCAACCAATCAAGCTCTGCTTATATCTAACATGCATGTACATGTTTTAGATTCATGCCACCAACACAAACAACTACACTGGTTTCACTCTAGAAAGTAAATTACAAAAAAATAATGACATGCCATAGAGCGAAAGAAGTTAACAAGGACAACCACAGGAAGCGACGAGGAAGGCAGCGACAGCACCAACCCATGGATGGAGTGGTGAAGCTACAGGCACACTGCCGGATTTTTCCTGCGGTCTTTAGCATCACGTTCACGCCGAGCAAGTCTGCGTTTCAGCTCTTCAGGCAAGTGCTCATAGCAATGCTTACACACTGGTTTCAAGTCAATCTCAACAAACTTATCTCTGAGTTGTCAAACACACCAATTGAGGCGTGGAAAAGAAGACACAGGAGGAAAACAGGAAATAAGAAAGAAGCAGTGTTGGGGCATCATGAAAAACACACCTATTAATAGTGAGAAGTGTTAAAGAAAAGTAAGAGGCACAACAAACATGAGGTGGAAGAGTTGCATGTGACTAGATTTTATGGTTTGCATCAATGAACATATTAAGACTTACTTGAGAGTGAGCTTGGTGTTGCAGGTGGAGCAGGAGAAACAACTGACACACCAGGCTTTGTTGAGAGCAGACACAACTGAGGGGGTGCAGAAGAAAGAAATAAAAACAGAAGATTCAGCTGCTGTCACTGAAAGCAACACTTTGTTCATTACTGAACCACAGAACTTTTTTTAATTATTGAACCACAGAAGATCCTAATTATGTGTTTTATCACACTGATGCTCACCATCGCCTTCAATCACACGGTTGCAGTGATAACACACGTCCCCAAAGAGCTTGACAGCAGAGAAACAAGGAGAGAAAGCAAACAAATTCCTTCATTGTCTTCCTGCGTTGTGATGTTGGCCGTGTCATTCAAAGCCAAGTTTTAGCTTCTTACCTGATTGTAATGCGTCTCACAGTAAGCCAAACCTTTTCTCTCATAATGGCGGTGACCAAGGAAAGGTTTCTCACATTTGGCACAAACAAAGTGCTGTAAAGAAACAGATGTTACTAAGGGGAAGACGCATTTCTAATGAAAGTCAAATACTGATCAAACTGAAGAGATGTTGGCTGCAATCTAAACATCTAAACATGATATAAATGCTGTTAAATAGTCGGGAACATTTACAAGTAAAATGTCTGAATCTTCAAAAAACACTGCAGTTTGTATGTAGTCTCTTCTTGTTGTGTACCCATGCATCCCATAATACAGAGCATTCATGGTGTAACTAATAAAAAAAGAACCTCATGTCTGTCATTTCTGAAGTGGTTGGATGTAAAACTACTTGCTGCCAATTAACATCTTCAGCATTACACCGCCTGCTGAACACTGTTAATAGTGTCAAACTTTTAGAGAGTATGAAATGCAGCAGCCTTCAGTCAGATGAATCCATCATTTGATCTGCCTTGCTTGACCTCTGGAGAATTCGTCTTTTCCAAACTCTCAGGCCCGTCAGAAACACTCCAACTAGCTTAAAGCGTTTTGGGTCCAAATACCTTTTCCTTCATTTTCAAGTTCATATATCTTGACAACATCCATAATTTATTGAATGTTTGTATATTCTACCCAAGTCTGGCTGCAGTGCAGAGATCTGAATAAGACCAAGGATGTCTTTAAGATTTGGACAAAATCATGTCTATCTATATAGATAAGGGGAAGATAAGAGTTTTGTGCCTGATATTTTAAGAAGAACATCTGAAGTCAGAATCAGATGAGACACAAAATTATAATCTTTTTCTCATTTGAGAAAAAAAACGACATTCTTTCATCTTTAATTTGAGTTTCATGATTATCTTTATACTGCTTTCATTCTGGCCAAAATATTTGAACAGTGTGTTTTTTTTAAATTAGAAAACACATTTTTAGACCAAAAAACAATATGAGCCATTTCTCAGGTGATGAACACATTGAAGTGCGATAAATATTACCAATAAAACCCAGGACTGAAGCATTCACAAACCTCCACATGCCACTGCTTGCCCATGGCGTTGACCACACGTCCCTCAATGGGCCTCCTGCAGGCGCCACAGATTGGCACACCCATCTTATCATGGCAGGGCAAACAGAAGAGCTCCCCTTTCAGTTCTCTTGCATCAGCAGTCAACTCTTTTCTAGGAAAAAAAAATATGAATAAAATTTAAAAAGACTATTGGCTTTTTAAATTTATCCTACCAGTAGAATGTGTGGAAACATGAGAATAAGATGAAGGTGATGGCACCGACCCGCAGTTGTTACAGTTGAAGTGGTCAGGGTGATATGGATCGTTCTTAAAGATCAGCGGCTGCTCTTCAATAATAGCATGGCACTTCTGGCAGATATACTTGCCTAGGCCCCGAGCCTTCTCCCGATTATGGCATGGACGACACAAGTGCCTGAGGGAAACAAAAAAAAAAAAAAAAAGCAATCACAGGGAGCTAAAAACATTCCTACAGATTTTGTGACACACTCCATCACAGCTGCTTAAAATTCCATTATTTGCTAAAATGCAAAGAGAGTCACAAGCTTGGCAAGTGACGCCACCTGTTCAAAAGGCTGCCACGCTGTTATTTGCCAGACTGTAAAACGCCGGGATTACTAACCTGCCAGCATTTTTGACAAACCCCACATCTGCAAGTACTGCCTGACAAATATCGCAGCAGAAGCAGTCAGGGTGCCAACTGTTGTTCATGGCCTTAATGACACGACCGATGATGAACTCTCCTGGAAGAAGAAGAAAAAAAAGAAAAAAAAATCATACGACAGATCAACTCGACACACCAGGCATGAGATGAAAACGCATAATTAAAATGAGACAAACACTGCAACACTTAGGCTGCCAGCAGGTGTGTTGACGAAAAAAAAATAGTTTAATTGTATTAACAACTAAATGTGTAATATCACTTATAATTTTGATATGAATAGATTACAAACCTAAAAAAAAAAGAATATTCCAGTTGCCACTTCCCAAAAAGCTACAAACAATTTAGTTTTCTGAATCCACACAAAACGTGGTCAATACTAAAAGTCAACACTCACCACACTGGTGGCAGCAGGGAGCGAAGAGCATCTGGAAGTCATGCTCACAGTATTTCCTGCCTTCAAACTGTAAAAGGAAAACATTCAAACATATTTGTAAAAGAGAGTCAACAACTTTCTGTGCACTCGGTATGGCTCAGTATTGCGTTGATTTGTGGCATTCAAAAGAGCACCATCATGTGACATGCGTTACCTCATAGAAGAGTCCTTCTGGAAACTGCTGGAAACACTGGGCGCAGACGAAGCACTGCTCGTGGTAAAGCTCTCCATTACTGTTGACGATTTTCTCAGTTGGAGCAAAGCCACTTTTACAGCGCTCACAGACTGCGCTGACCAGGGCATTCGCAAAGCTGTGTTACAGGGGGAGAAAATAAAACACGCATGCATTTCTCCCCTCGGTGTTCAGGCTTAGTCCGGTGTTTATCATTTCTCACATAGCTCAAATCTGAAGTATACGTCAACTGTGTTGAGAGGAACGGGGATAATGAACTCACCTTTAGTCACTGCAAAGACATCACCTAATTTGGTAAGGTTAGAGAAGCACTGATGGCTGGTTAAGCCAACATACGACTATGCAAAAATAAATAAATCGTTCTCCCCCTTACAGGTTTCTTCTGTTTTTTGTTCCACATAAATGTATCAAAACAAGGCAACTTATTAATCATTACAAATAACCTGAGAAAATAAAAAAATAAGTCTTTCAGATTGTGATTTTATTTAGTGAGAGAAGAGCTTTCCAAACCAAGATGGGTCTGTGTGTAAGAATAACCACTCTTCCTGTCGATTCACAAATGTCCTCCATGTTTACAGGAGTAGAATGACCCTAGTGAAATTAGGTGTGGCCGTCCTCCTGAATTTACTTCGAGCGCTTCCATACCACAAAATAACCTCAAACAACATCAGAAGCCTCACTTGCTTTATTTAATGTCAGTGTTTATGATCTGTCAGAAAGAAAGAGAATGTCAAGACTTGAAGTTGTGTGTTCATGCTTTTGTTATTTCCCTGGTTCAACACACCTGAATCAAATAACCAAATAACAGTTCATTAGCAAGCCTCTGCAGATTTCTGACATGCTGAGTGAGGAGGTAGTTGGACAATGTTGATTAGCTGTGTTGGCGACATCAAAAACCATCAGTACACCAGTCCTTGAGGACAGGAGCTGCCATGCATGTCCCAACTATGAATGGGTTTCAGATGGGCCTAGTTAAAGTCAGGATTTATGCTCAGCTAAGATACTATGGCATTACTTTAAACAGGCTGTTTATTTGCAAAAAGCCTTCGGTTGTGGCTTAATTAAAACAAAGAATGGGACAAAACTCATTTACTAAATAGTCAAAAAGCCTGATGACAGTGGGTGGCAAAAATAGTAATTACATTTAGCTGACTTTTTAGTTATGAGTTTTGGGGGCATTTCTTATAGGGCCATGTTGGTTTGTTTTTCTCTCATATTAAATGAAATGATCATTTGAAAAAGATGCATTTTGTATTTTCTCATGTTATGCTTTGCATTTTGTACACTTGTGCAGTTATATAGGCTTAGATCTAAACAAAAACGGTAACAACGAACACAGCAAAAGCTACATTCTCAACTTATATTTGGAGTATAGCGTTGTACTTAATCTATAAGCCTTTAATTATCCAAAGCTGTTTTGAGTGAAATTGTCGAAATTAGTAAAACGCTAATATCACCAAAAATCTTTACACACAAGGCATTTTGTATGTATTGTTACAAAAATGCCTCTATTGTAACAACACATAGGTTCACGTTAGACGCTAAAACTGGCTAGTAGAGCTAGATAGACCCTCAACAGTCAAGCAACTACCATGCTAATATTGCAACTTCGCAAAAGATAGGGATTGGATACATCCCTTTCTTTTTTCACTTGTAAAATCAAATTCTGAAGGAGTCGAAATGAAAAAAAAAAAAGGTAAATGAAAGACTCCAAACTAGTTACTTTGTAGCTGAGCCAGTTTACTAAACTACTTTCTTCTGAGGTTAGATACGTTGGCAAGCTAGCCTGACATTAGCTTTAGCAATGCTAGCAGAGTTCCCGTTAAGGATTTAACTGTCCGTACCTGCCCGTCATCCCAGCTACCCCCAGCATCACCTCCGTAAACACAGTCTGAGGGGGAAACGGCTTACAAAGCTGTGCTTGATTATTTTCAGAATTACAACGTTTTGTCGACTTGCAAGTCCCCGTCCGACGCAAACGCAAGGAGACCGAGTTGGCAGCAGTGGGGAGTGTCCGAGAGTCTGAAACCAACCAGGGCGTCGCTTACCCAATGTAGGTCGCGAGCACAAAAAGAGGGGTCTGCTTTTTAAAGCTCAAATAACATATATAGAAACAAATAATGAGGATAACTCATTCTAAACATACAATTTTCCAACAGGTGTTAAACAATCACCATAATCTTAGAAAGTTGCACGTGTTTCCTGGCTTCAGAGTAACCACAATCTTCACATTTCATGTTGAGTAAGACCTCTACCATATAGGAGCGGAATTACAATTGTTTATGTTCAGTTTAATATGAAGATTGTGCATTTGCCCACTAAATATGAAATAAACTGTAAATGCACAATATAAATATGTAGGATATTCAATGTAAATGCAAAGAAATACAAATTCAGCAGCCATAGATATATGTAAATAATTCCAGACAATATTTTTTTAAACAAGCGTTTTTTTAATGACTATAAACTAAAATATTGTATAACTTTGGAAAAAAAATACAAGTTACTTTCAAAAAAATCTCAGTATTATACAGCTTTAGTAAGAGAAAATATAACTTAACAGCAGCTGAACTTTTTCAGAAGAAAGATCAGCCCTCCATCACCGGCTTAGATTACAATAATCATCTTCATGCACAGGTGAAAAGAAATGCAGTTAACCACACTAACCAGCAGATGGCGTGTATTTACAAACAGATAAAAGAAATATGTTCTGAAAGTATTTTCATTCGGTTTTCGAACAAACGGGATGAATCATAAGAGGGAAGAAAACACATAAAGACAGGATGGGTCTATTAACAGAGCAGCAGGCTATTAAATTTGAAGTTTTTACAAATTTAACTACAGTTAACATAATAATGATACACAACCAATGTTAAATGAAAAATGGTTAAACAATATTCAGGACTTTTTTTTTCCGTTTCACTATGTAGAACGGCATAATTTTATATCTACAAAAGGGAGATTGTGCAAGTAATAGCATGTTGTTTTTATTATTATGGAATTGAGAAAAATGAAATTTAAATTTAAAAAAATAGGATTTAACAAAAGACAATAATCAGTTTGTGAAGCATTCAGCCTGAGCCACATCTACTCGTTCTTCTCACTTTGTTTTTAATAACATTTTCAGTTAATAGTGCTTTACATTATGTCAGCCAGCACATCAGTCATTCAGTCAGATGCAAAACAGCTTCTCTACAAGCCTTCTTTTTTGACTGAATGCTCAGTTGCACATTTTAACTATATACATTTACTTTATTGGAGGCAATTAAATGACTGTAACCTTGTAATTCAGTGGTTCAAACCAACAATATTTGCTTTCGCCCCCCCCCAATTACAAATTTAAGTGACTACATCACCAGGATTTATAGTTAAATATGTTTATCTCTGGAATTTAACAACATCCATACATCTTATCAGTGATTCGTAATACAATCTCCTTTTTCTATTTCCTTTACCAGTATTAAAGACATTCGATATTACAACAAAAACTAAATAGAAAATCCTTCTCAGATAGACACTTGTATTAATAGTAGCACATTATATGATTGTGTTGTTAGGCAAGTTTCTCTTGCCAAAGGGATTTTCTCCTCATATAATAAATAATCAGCTATATTCATTAGACTTAGAATGTTAAAAAATAAAAATAAGTCTTAAAAAAATAACAGACATTCAAGTAATCTACAAAAAGAGTTTGTGACAACAGAGAGAAATTACCTCTGCCTCTGCATGGGCTTAATTTTGCCTTAATTGGGGACCTTCATTAGAGGAAAAAGTGCATTAAAGTTATACGTTGCATATACAAGTATACTGCATATTAATGTCTGTAATTAGGGTTTCTTTCATGTATATGTTTTCAAATAAACACTTTTTTCTTTACAGTTTAAACAGGATAATTTGTCATACAATACAGAAATGAAAAAAAAAAAAAAAAAAAAAAAGGGGTGCAACTCAGAGAATTTTACAAGCTCATCATGGCCAGCCAGTTAATGTTTCAAACAGGAGATAGGCTATCCTTGGGCTTTTTCCACTTGGACAGAAGAACACAAAAACAACAAGTGGTAGTGAATCAGTCGACAGTCGTAATAGTGGCTTTACGAGGGAAAGCTGGAGAGGTTAGAAGAAACAAAAACATAATTTCAAGACAGAATCCACCTCTGCTGCTGCATACCAGACTGCTGTCTCATGACCACCACCCAGTCTGGGCCACACAAAGCCTCTTGGCAAAGACCAGTTAGCAATTCCGCACAGACACTAACGTAAATTTAAAAA
>NW_015112810.1:437732-465707 GCF_001443285.1 Poecilia latipinna | reverse complement strand
CGCCTGTTTAAGCAGAAAGAAATACTAAATTGGATCTTTATTATTAAGATAAAACCGTAGACTTGAGATGAGAATCTCGAGTCTACCCAAACTAGCCCGACACTCATATCTACATGTTCTTTTAAAATATAAACCTTACATAATGAGTAATGAACTTGTCCCAGAAGAACAAAAAAACACTGCAGCAAGTCTTTGAAGGAAAACTTAAAGAAGATTGATGAAAATTTAAACGGCATCAAGCCGGCTAATCGATTCTGTGCGAGTGAGGGAGACAAACTTTTAAATAAATGCAGAGTTATTTTTGACAGTTTAAATGCCTTTTTATTTTTTTATTTTTTTTCCAAGGGCGGGTGACAAAATATGCTGAAACTATGAAAAGTGCAACCAACAAACAACACTGATATTTAAACTGTTGTCGCCACCATTTTTTATAATTATCCTGCTATGCTTCATGGCCTAACATCAACCATAAAAATATTTAACAAAACTGTAAATGTGAGGGGGGAAAAAGAAGCACAATTCATGAAAAATCAAGTCCAGTAGCATCTATGGGCTCAATCTGTATTGCCCTCAAAAGCAACATGTAGCATATTACTGTCCTTAAGGTGACATGACCATCTCAGACCAAAAGGTCAAAGATCAATACTTAGCCTGTAAGAGCCCTCAAATGGTTTGGAGTGAATTTTCACTTGTGTAGACAGAGCTTCTGCAGAATGTAGCATGTAGTAATGAGGAACCTATTACTTTGTCATTGCATATCAAAGTTGAAAAGTTTTAATACAATGTTAGATCCCTAATAATCTGTGGCAGCCTAGCTTGTGATTTTTGTATAGTTCAGCTTCACATGTAGAAAGTTAAACTAAATCATCCTTCGCTCTCAGCTGGTTGTGTTTGCTTTTCTTTGCGGAAGCATAAGAATAAATTTCGATGAGTAACAAACCCGAACCTGAAAAAAACAAACAAACAAAAAAACAAATCCTTGAGTCTCCCGTGGCAACCATTCAAGTTGTCCAAAATGCCTGGATGGAGCTAGCACCGCCTTTAAGGCACGACTCCTCCTCAAAGCTGCAGCTTCCAAGCTTCCACCTAGCAGACTCTGCCGCTCAGCTGCTTCAGACTAGCCAGCAGCCAACAGCAAACACATGGAGAAAGTGCACATCTACTGAGCTCATTATAAGAGCCAAATGTTGATTCAAAACGTCGTTAAAGTGTTAATAGAGGAGCCATGTTGAGATGACTTCCTTTCAGAAAGGGCAGGAGTTTTTAAAGAGACAGAGGCCCAATTTCAAGGCATTAAATTACAAAGTTCAAACTTCTGTTAAGTCATATTTGCTACATACAACATTTTTTATAACAACTTGAGTTAACACAGGCATCTGATTGTGCTATAAAAAGGCATCAGCACCTTGAAAATACATAAAGCTGCCCCTTTAGAAGAAAATATGAGGAAGTGTGTTCCCATTCACATTACGGCTTATATTTTCTGATATTGTAATATTGCTCCTTCGCCTCAGGACTTACTTGCAGTTCTCTTGCCTTTCTCTATTCCCTATCATATTAAATTCTGCAAGACCTGCAAATCCACGGGCCGCGCTGCATAATTCAGGGCCGGCGTCTACCGAAATTCACTTTTCCACGCGGTCAACGCGCTCCGGACAAAAATCCTTGGAAGCCCAGATAAGCTGGAGTGGCTTACGCAGCTGACAGAGAACCAAAAACTGTGCTCAGGTAAAACGGCCGCTCTGTGCTGCAGAATGAGGTCAGTAGTGAATCGGGACCTATTTGGTGTCATCAGCTGCAGGGGGAGCGGTGACGCTCAAGAGGTTTTCAGCCAAAAAAAAAAAAAAAAAACACACAGTGGGCAGTGTTAAGCTCTCCCTGGACCATCTGTCGAGGGATCCCGTCCACTTATGAAATCATTTACCTCACATCTCTCTTCTGTCCTTTACTTCTTACTGTTGTCTCAAAAATATAGAAAATTGAACAGAAAATGCATCAAATGTTGTCCATCAATCCAGTGTTATTAGCAGACGCTAAGCCTTGAAGCATAAGTGGAAATTCAGAGACCGTCGAGGTTTTACATGACGGCTGACTCATTTCTTAGAATAGCTGCTGAGGCAAAGTTCAGGTTTAATACTAATGTGCTTTCATTTATGAAGTGCATTTCCTAATGAAGTCTCTGCTCATCAGAGGACCGCTACGACAGCCATGCAGCATGCTAGCACATCATAAAGCGTCCTGATTAGCAGCTGGTTTTGTCATTGAAACAGACATACTGTGATGTTTTTTTTTTGTTTTTTTTTTTTGAGTAAGATGAATAGTTCTCAATGTCAACATGTCTGACGATGCTAACAGAGCTACTCCAAGTTCTTTATCTGCCAAGGATTTAAGAGCGAGCGCCATCTGTTAGAGAGGATAACAGCTGATTTATTAAATACAATTCCCATTACGAGGCTTTGGATTCCTGTAATGTTCTGGTAATTTACAAAGGTCAAGACATTTATCATGTATTGAATGCAAGAAAACAGTTTCTTTGAATAACAAACATAGCAGTTATCCTGTCATGTAATGGCGTCTGTAACCGTCTAGCCCATTAAACTCTAATTATTTGTGTTTATCAATTTGTAGGCAAACAACTCACCAATGAATTTGTCTCCAGAGCGGCGTTTTACCTTAAATACTTTCTTTTGCTTCAGTGCTGCTGTTATTTTAATCCCTTTTGGGCCTATTTCGAGAATACAGTCAGACCAAAGCATGGCCACCAACAGCCAAACGCCTCATTAGCTGGAAATACCAGCAGTAAGCCTTTTACTACACGCGCTCTCTGATCTGATGCCGGGGACAATTACATTCCTCTCTCGCTTCCCCCGTGTTTTGCTCTCCTGCTTTATGTCTCTCTGTCTTACCACCGCTCTCCTCCACGCGTCAGCTTTTTTCCCCCTCACATCCTCTGATTTGCGCCAAAAACCCTCTTCCTGCCAAATAGCCAATCTCAAAGTGCTGTCTGCTGGATTAATACCTGAGCTGGTTGATTTATAATTGCTCCATTGTGGCATCTGCATGCTGACAGGTTGGATCGTCTCAGCATTTAATCTTGCTCGGCGTCTGATGATGGGGCTTCTCTCTCCAACCCTCAGACTTGCTTGCCTCATCTCATTTCAGAGGAAAACAACAATTAAGTGAGAATTTTTCCACTGTTGAGGGGGAAAAAAAAGATGAGAGAGCCAAAGAGTTTTGTCGGGCTCCCGGGTTTCTCATTCACAAAACTGTCCTCGCTTGTTCATTTGGCTCGCCTAGAGTTTGGGTGACTTTTACTTGAAGCTGAATTTGAATAAAGCCGGGTAAATCTAGCGAAGTCCCATCAGAATGCAGCAATTTATCCCATAAAGCAAAAAATTATTTTGAGAGATTATTTTTTTTACATCAATTGTTTGAGAATATGTGGCTAAATCAGGACTTATATTCTATGACATACATTCTGTTAATCCAGTGTCATATTTCTCAGATTTTCTACAATTCACCACCAGAGTAACTTTTATTGTGGCGGTCAATTTCAAAACTTACAGTTACAGCCTTAGCTGTGCCAGCAACACAATAAGTCTCTACCAAATAAGTTTCTATATGGTAAAAATTAAGAAACAAATCTTAAAAACAAGTAAAAAAAAAAAAAACTCATCAGTTTTCTAACTTCCTGCGGCAACTACCTGTGCTGCAGTGCTAACGTTGGTTTCAGCTCAAGCAGGAACAAGTTGAGCTGATGTAAATATAGAAGGTAATTAAAATGTTCTACCTCTACCTTAAATTTAGCATTACATAACTTCTTAAAAGTATTTATTTCTTCCTAGATCTAGGGCTAATTGAATGGATTCTTCATTGAGCCACTCCAGCGGCTAAACGACTTAGCACAAATGGGATATACAGTAAGTTCCTGCTTCCTGCCCTAATGATTCGATAAATAATTTCACAGCTTTTTAATCACTGAGGTATATTTTAACGAGGCCACAGCATGTCGTCCACGAGACATATGCGGTGCAGTAATGGTGCCACAGTAGGGGTTATAGTTATGGCAGAAAAATGTCTTCATTTTAATGCGTTACGGCGGCAAACGCAATTAATGGTCAGAACTGATCTCTGGTCAGAAAGACCCCATGAATCCACAACGCCGGACCGCAGCAGTGCATCATCGCCGTAAACGCGACATGTCGCAGTGCCACATGTCGTCCAAGACTGTTGTGGCGCGTGTCATTTTTAGATGACAAAAGCAGCTCAGTGATATTAAAACCGGCATTTAAAAAGAATCAGCAGCCAAGTGTCGTGAAGTTAAAAACACGCCGCAAAGGGAGTCGCTAAGTCAGACTCAGCACAACAGGAAGCTCTCCTCTAATAAGCAGCCAGTGAACTGAAGGCTTGCCAAGAATGACTCAAAGTGTTTTCTTTTACCTTCTCCACCCCACACTAGTCACTTAATGCCAAGGGCTTGGGCCTAAATCGCATGTAAATTAATTATAGCATTGAATGGCTGAAACTAATAGTGTCCTGACATTGCAAAAGTGTCTTGTTTGGGTGTTTTCTTTATCGCTTTATCAGCTGAGCTTGAGCCAAGTAGCTAAAATGTGGCAACACAAATGAACACAGATTATGTTCAAATGGTATAACTCTCAAATTTGAAGCTTACAATGTGCCCTGTCCACACAATTAGTGCAAGTGTGTGTGTGTATTTGTTCCCTTTACATTCGACTCTCAGTGTACGGTGGAATGTGCTACTCAGTTTATTTCAGATTTTACTAGTATGATTGGGTTAGCGAGTAGGAATCCATCAAAACGAGGAGAAATGTTTTCCAAGATATGTGTGTGTGTGTGTGTGTGTGTGTGTGTGTGTGTGTGTGTGTGTGTGTGTGTGTGTTTTGGTTGGGTTCGATATGTAAAAGGTAAAAGGAAGGAACACGTTGGAAACAGGAATCTCATGAGACTTTCGCTCTTAAATGGTGTTTACCAAGGTCGCAGAGCTTAATTGAGGTTTTTTTAAGGTTCACACAGATTTTAAGGAAGGCCAAGACAAGCAAATTTTAAAGTTTAATGGAAATGTGCCCCAATAATTAGCAAGCACAGATTCTCACTGCTTGTAGTCTGAAACAATGGGCACCGATTGGGCATGACGGCAGCTTAAGAATAAAGCAGAGAGTTTCAAGATACCAATTTCAAGTTGGAGTTATGATTGATTATTTAACTGCATCCATTTTTAACCCCCTTTTGACAACTAAAGAAGATCATAGAGAAGTTCTTGCAAATTGTATTTCTCTTGTTATCTGCAAATAATCACCTAATTCATAGAAATTATCTTCCCAACTACAGAGCCAAAGACTGGCGTTTGTAAGACTTGTTTTGTGATCCCATCACAGCTGCCTGTACATCCGCATGCAATCACTGGCACCAGTTCAGCGTCTTGTAATGGTGCCAGTCTGCCAGTGGGTAAACAAATAACACTGTCTGCAGTAGGAAAACCACAAGCATATGAAGCGATCAGTCAGACGAGACCTTGGAAAGCTAACAACTGCTTTTAAAATTCTGCAAAACACACATCACAGAGGTATTTATTGAAAGGTTGGGCTTGTAGAGCGGCTTTCTAAGAATTATCCATAAGGTTAAGCGAAATGCCCATTTCTGGCACAGACGTGTTTAACTGCACTTAACATTTAAATAGTTTACGGCGTAAGCTTGACCACAGCCATGAGCACCAAGCAACTTCCAAGCACTGCCACCCTCAAGGCTGAAAAACATTCAATATTTCTCTATCACCTCTTGAAAAGTGTAAAGCTGTGCACAAACCTGATGTCCGGTGTGATTTAGCAGCGTATCGCCACAAATCTAAAGGGGGGGAGGGGAGGGGAAAGGTCCCTCTTCCACTCTGTCTCTCTTGCACAAAAACACATACATACTTTATGGAAACAACACTGCTGCCAAAACAGAAAGCTGTTACTTTTGTTAAAATTACGCAGAGGCAAAGATGAAACGAGAGAACTCCCACACACAAGTCAGCTCTCACAATAATCACAGAGAGGGTTATGTAAGAGCTAGTAGTTACTTTTTCCTTTGCTTTTTTTGTTTTTTTTTAGGACAAACACAAAGAATTTTTAAGTTGAGACTACTGGTTTCCAGACGATTTCTCTTCCATCTTTGTTTTGCGGCGCTTTAGAAATGAACAAAGTGCTGGAACCAAAGGCGGTTTGCTGATTTTTTTTCACATGTTCAGTTGCTTTCAAATTGAAACTGCAGTTCTCCATACGTGCAAAAGCAAATATGCGCAGAATGCACAGCTGGAGGGTTTAGTCTGTGAATGCAGAGGCAGATAAAAACAATCGTGGATAGCATTTTGCATTTTACAGTGCCGTAACACCCAAACTCTTCAGCTTAACACAATTTCCGATAAGAAGTATATGTGTTACGTAAACACTTGGTTCGTGGGAGACGGATGGTTACCGTGTACGAAGGGTCAAAACCGCATGCGGATTTAATGACATGCTGAAATTGGTTGATTGGTTGAGCTTAAAGACAAGTAAATCAACACAATTAGGATGATTTTCTTTACTTTTTTCCCCCACACTTTTTAATGTATAATTAACCACAGAGCTGGATTGAAAGGCAATTCTGAACTTCCTCAATACCAGGGCAGGGGTGGTTCAGGCAGCGAACTAAAACCAAGTAACGCATTCCACACACTGAGACAAAACAAATACACATATTGGTACAAACTGTGCGGATGGGGCTTCAAATCAGCTTCAGATAAAACATTCATATGACATCTTCCAGTTTTGCTGTGAAAAGATTTTTCTGTTGCATTAATGCATGAGTAGTCATGGGGAGATGTGGGTCCAGCTTTCTGCTCAGAGTAGGGAGTCTAGCTGACATGCTTTGCGTGCATTTTACCCGACCCTGATTCTAGCTTCTCACTTCAATAGATCGGAGAGGCAGCAGACAGAGGTGACCACCCAGGGCGAGACCCTTTACTGACTGAACGAACGCCAGTCAAATGATTCTATTGGGTGAAAAGATCCACACTGACAAGCGGGAAAACACAACGGAACCAACGACGGGCTTCGTTAAGAGTGCTTTAGATAGTTGGCTAGCAATGCCCTGCTAACCAACAGGTGGTTGGCAAGTAGTTAGTGGTGAAAGCCATAGCAAACCAAAGTAAAGCAATATCAACAAACTCTAGTAATACCAATGAAATAAAGGCTCATATACTTGTGGGCGGCCAGATGGAATAACATTAAATAAACCCGTGCATTATAAACAAGGTGCTCATGAATCATAAAGGGCAGCCATTAATATTCTGGGCACCGTCATAATAAAACAAACACCCCAGAGACCGAGATTAACAGGTGACATTTGGAAGCGATACAAGCGCGGAAAAATGTGCATTAATGCTGCTCGAAAAAGAGACCCGAAACAAAATACAGGTGCAACAGATTGAATATCAATGATAAGTGAATTAGTTTCAGTAATTTAATCCAAAAAGTGAGACCTGCTTGAAGTTTCCACGGATAAGGATAATTTGCCAAGCCTTGTCCGTTACCGGTCCTGTTCCATCCCAACAACAGTCAATGTCAAGTTGCTCGTTTTGCACATTTTTCAGAAGGTCTTGGCAGCTGCCACTGGTCATAACAACATGGCCACCTGGTTTACTGACCTCAGCATTGCCATGCTTGAATGTCTAAAGACCTAACCTAAATGAAAATGAGCAACATCACAGCTGAAACTGCAGTTTAGCTGAAGGTTAAAAGCCAGTTTGGATCCCCCTATGACCCCAGCAGAGCTTTGGGCCTATTGTCTCCATGCCACCAATCAATTATGCTGCAATTCACACAAAAAAGAAACTCAAACAAGTTTTGAACAGATGGACAATAGAGTATAATGACATAACTCTCAATAGACTGACATTTTTCTATTAAAAATCCCTTTCATTTTTTGTAAGTAACTGAAGATTTCATTAGCTGCGAGCGATATTCATCAACATGAGCTGAAGTAAACTTCAGGTGTATCACATAGCATCTGAGTTCCCCCTGCTGAGCTGAATTACTGAAATAAATGAACTTTTCAACAATGTTTGAATGACTGAAATCCAAGTGTATTTTTGTAAAAGCTCTGCAGTTTCTCATCAACGTTTCTCAGCTAACATATTCAAGGACAGCTAAAAATCATAAGAGAATGAGTTTGTTCTCATGATGAGTTGTCAATAAATCATTACCTGGCAGGAACAAGGCACCTCAACACTCCTGAACTCCAGCTTCAATTATTTTATTCAATAAACCAGAATTTCAACTTCTTAACCTTATATTTTTGGGATGGTTTTCATAAGGCATGTGCTGAAAGGGACATTTTGCCTGCAGTGGTCCAGTGATCTGGAACTGCTTTGATCCCTCTGGCACAGGAAACCTGAAGAGTGCGGAGGGCAAAATGGACTCAATCAGAAAACCATGGGAGAAAATGTCACACAGGGCAACCACCGGACTCTCAAACGAGGCAATAATCACAAGCATCTCCCGGGTGCCGGAAGATACAAGGCTGAGTATTTATGTTGTCTGAAAATCTCTGGCAGGATTCGAAAAAAGGAAGAAAAAAAAAAGGGTGGGTGGGTGGGTGGCAGCTGCAGGACACAAAATCAAGAATATTAATGGACTGTTGGCCTTTGCCTATGTGGAGCGGGGTGAGATTCCTCTGGGACTCTGCCAGAAGCCGATGTCTGGCTGTGAATCACTTGCAGCAGTTCGTATCAGCAAAAGCATGCCGTACAAAGTACTAAAGATCAAATTTATGTAGCGCTTTTCTCGTCATACCAATCGCTCAAAGCGCTTCACATCAGAGCCGCAGTCGCCCAATTGCACTCAAACATCCATACACCAATGTGATCAGAAGTGAGTTTGTGTTAAGTGCCTTGCTCGGGGTCACGTCAGCAAAAGGCAGGAGGGGGGAAAGCTTGAACTGAACCCAAAACTTTTGGATTGCAAGGCGATTAATTCTTCCCTGCAGGCCACTTGATGGGGATGAGTAGTTTCAAGACTGCAGCAGGCAACAAAAGTGGCATTTCTGTGGAAACCACTGGTGATATTGGTGGTTAAGAGCCTTTTTAATAAGTTTCTTTTGTTTACTGGAAACAGCTGTAAGTTTGTGTATTTTGCCATTAAACCCAAATTGTAGAAGTTTGATGTTTCCCAATGCAACGTTATTTGTTTCTTTATATAGTTGGCATAATTTTTAACTGTTCACTGAATAAATGTACTGGCTGCAGGATGCTGTTAGATTCCAACTAATTACTCTACTTTGTTCTCATGTAAAACAGAAAAACTCGATTTCGATACACATTTCAAACTGTGGCTTTATTGGCGCCTTTATTAGAGTGCTTGCATTGCAAAGCCAAGCGTTCTCTACATACGGACGACCTGAAGCTGCATGCGAGGGCAAAAGAGCTGAACTGGCGGTGCACGCAATAATAGAATGTTTTGCTTATGTAGGCGGCGGGAAATGGCCGGTGAAACGTGTATCTGCAGTCACAGCTTAGGCAGGTAGTTAATGAGGAAGGAAGGACAAACTGACTCCCCTTTAGGAGTTGCCACACTACTTCGCAGTCTAGCTTTAAGCATCGTCTTCACGTTCTCAACCCAATATGTATTTTTGAATATATTCTCTCAACCCAAACCTATCATTCCTACTTGGAGTCCAGTGTATCATCATGCCTGATGCTAAACCAAACAATGAGCAAGTGCTTAAAACTGGAAGAAACGGTGCACAAACCTTATGCACATCATGAATGCACGCCCTCACACACACACACACACCGGGGAGCATTAAATGGGAGGAACACCCGCAGGGAGTGTGGTGAAGCAAATTAGCTTTATAAGTAAGTCTATCAACCGTCATTGCTAATATGCAGTGGATGCAATTGGATCATTGCCACAATTATCCCAGTTACTGTCAGTCGTACTTTGCGGTGAGAGCAATTGTGTTACTCCAAACCAAGTGGCTGTTAGGATGAGTTAAGAGATTCGAAAGGTGAGGCCATAAAACCGACCAGTTGCTCTCATCAGCGAAATGATACATTATGACTGGAATCTTTAGTGAGAAAAAAATGCGGGTTTTCCTGCGGTGGAGAAAACAAAACAAGGATGAAAGGAAAGTGGCAAAATTTAACGTAATTCCAGGAGGAGATGAAGACATCGTTTTGGTTTTGAGTGCGATTGTGTCGCTGCGTTGCTAAAATTGTGTGATGCGACGGAAAAACCACGAGACTGGCGGAAGTCGAACTGATTTTAATTTTCGGTCACAATGCCAATCAGCAAAAATCAGCGCAAAGGTTTCAAACTTTCAGCGATCAAAACATAATAAGCATTTTCAACACAGAAACAAGATGAAGGATTTGTCTGCAACTACTCCCATGTTTCTCCTAGACAGTTGATGAGTGAACAACAAATAACTCAGAGGGGTAAAAATGAAATAAAAATACAGATTTTTAAAGGTCGTAGTACATTATGATGATCTTGATGCAGTACAAGCACACCAAAGGTCCAAGAGGCATTGTTTCCTTCATTTCCTTCTGCCTGCACACAAGAAAGCTGCTCCAACTCCTGACATGGGAATTGATCCCACGTTTGCCTCATGAATGGCGCCTTGAGTGAGCCTCTCATTGTGTCACCTCATCGCCAATCAAAACGCAGGATATCAGAATGCATTGCAGTCCCACAGAAGGTGTGTAAAGTAGTCTCCCTGCAAGGCGGCAGCAACTTCTCATCGACTGCATTTGCCTAAAAAGTGGCTCAGTTCAGAGAGAAGTTAGTTTCTCCCACTTCCTTTTAAGATCTAAATGTTGCCCGACTTGAGTGAGACGACATCAGGGCACCGTGACATCTGCGTGACCCACATGTAGTGTAATCGGACAATGGGATCAAACGGCTTCATGTAATCCCCACATTTAAGCCTTATCCATTGTCCAGAACTGGTAATGCTATCTAATGTATCCTCATCCTCGTCCGATAACATTCACTTTGTTTTCACCGAACGCAAAGTGTTCTAGCAACACCCTGAGAACGCACAAGCGCCATTCGTAGTGCCAGTACAAAAACTCGAACTCTTTATCAAATGACCGATCAGCTCCCGAATAAACCAGCACATCCACCGCCTCGTCGTTCAGAGCTGCTTTGATAAGCAAACATCTTGATAACCTGTGCAGCCTGTCGGAAGAAAAAGAAAATCTGAAGGTTATGGGAATAAAGGAGGATCTTGTTAGAATCTAAGCTTTTTAGTTGATCCACTGTCTCCGTGTTCTTTACTAAACAAACAAAAAAAAGAAATCAGAGGCTGTTAAGTAAAATATCGTTCATTTGCAGGTTGCTGTGGGATGCTCTCCTTCCCCCTAATGCCCGTGTGCGCTCCCCACTGCCCTTATCTCGACTCTCAGCCCACCAACTGCAGCATCATGGAGTGTTTTCAGTTCCACATTAGCACATTGTCTTCCTTTGATGTCTCCCCTGCAGTGAGCCCCCCTAGTGAGCAAATTTGTCACGTCGAAGCAGCGAGAGGCTCGGATTTCCCGTTGCAAAGTATCCGGCACATGCTCGCTCCGATTGACCCTTAATCAGGTCGACTGTTAGTCAAAGATGAACTTTATCTTCGTGGGGGGAAAAAAATCTATGTCTTTGAGGTAAGAAGGCATTTTAAGACAAAAGCCGTCAGTTTTAATAAATTTAATAAACCTTAAATTCATTTTTGTGCCCAGCAATAAACAAACTGAGCTCAATTAGATTACATTTTATGCAGGGTTTCCAAATGATGTTATGAAAATGTAAACCCCTAAAGGTTTAAGATCATACTATCCTAGCACACACAACAGTGAATAGTGGATACTAACTTGTATTTTTTTTTCAACGACAAAAAAGATATATATACATTTTAAACTTTCACTCAAACTATTTGGACAAATTAATATGTAGAAAATTAAGATCATGCTTTAAAAAGCTAAAAATTCAACAAAGTCAGTACAACATGACGCCAAGTGTCAAAGCAAAAAACACGGTTGTTTAAAACGGTACAGAAATAGATGTCTTACATTATATAAAAATAATATGGTTATGATTGGGCTTAAGCCATCATTATTTAGAAAACACACGTTAAAGCATGCCATTTATGACAAAGCAGTCAGGTGATATTTTTCATTTAGAGCCAATGCTTGCAACGTTCTTAATAAATTGACAGAGAAAAGCTCTTGCAGGCGTAACCTCCAGTCAACATTTCTACCTGCACGAAGACTAATTTGTGCTACGTCCTCAAACCTAATGGAGATGCGATGTGAGTGGTTTCTAAAGCTGCAGGATAGTTGATGTTGTTTGGTCTAATGGATCCTTTATGGTCACTAATTCTTTAAGTGGGCAGGTGGTTCGGTCGGCAGAGGTTATTACACCCGCAACCTATACCCGAGCTTTACACTACATCAGGTTCTTCCTATATCTTATTAGCTTGTTTTTTTTTTGTTGGTAAAAATATTTCTAGATACTACTTAGCTCATATTCTATATGTTTTTTTGTACATACCAGTACTGTACAAGTACAAAATAGCAAAAGGTAGAAATCACACACACGCATTAGGTCAGCTGCAGGTAATTGAGGTGTGTGATTAGAATTTAGTAGCACATGATCCCTATGCATCTACTACACCGGTTAGATGTTTATGATCCTAAATGATAAAGATCAAAGTTACATTTATGGCTAAACATGAAACAGAAGAAGAAGCTTTTTATCCTGAATAAAATTGGCTTCTCAGGCTCTGACTTCTGCTATGAATTAAGCACCGTTTACAGAAAAGCAGCTTAGAACAAAATACAGGCAGAAAAGATTACCCACTAAAGTAGATGCAGATAAGTGCACATTGGAGATTTTTTTAAAAAAAGTAACCCAACGATAAGGATTCTACAACTTTCCTTTCGATATTGCGTTGTTTCGAACAACGCAACAACAAAGAGGGGGGGAAAGAAACTTAAAGGAAAAGAAGGAGATATCGAAAGAGTCTTGCACTTTACAATGGAACGAGAACAGAGGATGAAAACAAAACGACAGCAAGCAGCAATGAAACCGCAGTTCCACTCCGGGGACTACTTTGGCGTCTAAAGCGTCTCCGTCTCTTTGAACACGAGCCAACGGGAGTCTGCGCAGGGAAAAAGCACATCCATCTGAAAGTGAAGGAGACGCGCCGTCTCACCTTCTTCCTCTGACGTTTGTGGTGTAAATGTTCCCTGAAAGCCTCTTACAAAAGGGGGGGGTGTTAAATGTTAAAGCACCGTTTGACTTGGATTAACTGTACCACTGTCTCCGGGACTGAAAAGCCACTTTGAAGGTTTCCAGATGATGAAAAGTGTGGAAGTCGTATCCGGTTTGGTTGCTTTTTCAACCACAACTTTTACAGAATGAAGGCAATTTATGAACACGACTAAGAAGTCCGAACAAAAAAATTGCTAATTCAACACCACTAATCCTTTTCCCATCTTACGCTTCTGTCCAGTGGTGTATTTTTTTTTTACTAACAAATGTACAACGGGGTGATGAAATATGGATTTCCTCACAACCAAATCCCTTCAAATTTGGCTTTGTTTGTGTTTGGGTGGATGAAATCCCAGGAGGAGCAAGAATCAAACTATTCAGCTGGCCGTACAGGATGCATCTTGTTGCTGAAAAATGTTCCAAAAAGTCAAGTTACAGAAGAATATGGAAGAGGTGGCAAAGAGTCAAACTACACTTGGCCTCAAGAAAAACTGAGATGCACTTTACAGACAAGATTGTTCTTTTTGAGTCTAATGGCCACAGACAGCTTGTCAGACGACCCTGAAACACTGAATTACAACAACGAGTAGCTTGGTGCTTCAGGCATCAGAACATGGGGATGCTTCTCGTTCATCAGAAATCCCTCAAAACCGTATGTTGTCAAAAAGGAAATGAGTGTTTCAACAAAACAACTCCAAACGCAGCAGTCAGAGAGCAGCTTCGTGGTGTCCATCCAAATCTGTTGTACCTATTCCAAAAGGAGGTGAAAAGTTGGGGGTTTTTTTATGTTTCAAAATCTTTATGTAAAAAATGTTTGTCCTAACAAAATACAGTTTCTGAATCCCCACAATTTAGGACGCGACACACGCTTCCACGAGATCAGAGAAGTCACGCTGCCACAACGGTCTGATTTGATGAAATCAGCTTTAATTAGGCCCGACGTGCGTTCGCTGTGCCTTTGCCTCCCGCAAAAGCGTGTCACAATTAGACGCAGCGGAATTTCAAAACGCTCCATTTCGTGGCGCTGAGGCTGTGGTGAAGGATAGGGATGGATGACAGTGAAGTCTCCCCCCCGAAGGCTAAAGAAAATCAATTAAGTGATGGGCCAATCAAATACGCAGGATCTACATAAAGTCTGGTGATTATTGCATAACATCGTCAACCAGTGACACTGGTGGGTACGGCTAGCATTTCATCATTAGCTCTCTAGGTTGGAAACTGCAACACCAAGGAGAAGCTTTCTGACTGATGTGCTTGACTTTGACCATTGTTAAAATATATCTTGTCATAATGAGCAATGCATCACTGAGCTTTAGGAGCTTTTTGCTTGCTTTGTTGTAAACGCAGCCAGGAGAAGTAAAACGTATCGAACCATGGATTCACATCTGTGAATTTTACCACATCACTGTGCTCCGGTTCTGCCGGACAAGGCCCAGCTTTATGCTTTCCTGAAAGCCTTAAATGCATTTTATGTCCAAGCAGCCTTAAAGTTAAATCACTTTGTCATTATAAACTTACAAGGTTCTATTTTGCAGCGATTCCCCTCCCAAACACAATTGGAGGCATTGCTCCTGCTCCTACTATAGACAGCTTAAAACAACAAGGCTTGGGAAAGCTACTTTCAATGCCATTTGTTTCTTCTTTAGGAGAAACTGGAGTGGGCTGAACTCAGTATCAGACTGGAGATTGGAAATCATCTAAAAATCTGAGCGATGAAACTTTAGAAGCCCTCCATTTTAGGCTCCATAAGTAGAACATTTTTTAAGAGTGAATGTCTTTGGAGCTCTAATGAAGGTAATTCTCTGCGAAAATCAAATGTGAACGAACAACGAAGGGGGGGGGAGTGAGAGCCAGCTGAACTCGCTGTCTGTATCAATAAACCGATGCTTTGTTCCTCAACCCCAATTTATTTGAAAACAGATAATGCCACAAGTTAATTTGACCACATAAAGCCTCGTTCTTGGCAGTCTGGCTCTCGCTCTTTCAACTCTCCTTGGTTTGTTTCTACAGAAACACAGACTCATGAGCTCCTGATAGCATTTTGGTCATTTTTCCGCATTCATTTGGGTTTCCTTGACATGATTCACGTTTTAGATGCAACATTTTTGTTGGTCTAATTAATCTGAAATAACTCAGTTTCCGGTAACAGAATCTAAATCTCATTAACCTGAAACAAACCCTTGCTTCTCGCACCTTAAAGTTTCAACTTGTTCTTCTCCCTTGTTGCTGCTGCGGCTTTGATTTGGCTTCCCATATCAACACAACAACAAGCTGGGATTACAAGGGTAAGCCGTCACGGTTAGCTGCTCCTCAGAGGCGCCTGTGCTTACCTAAGCCTTGCATAATTGAACCCCTTTTTTAAAATGTATTTTTGTGAATCCTGAATGCAACTAAACCGTAAACGGAAAATGAGTGCGGTTTTGATAAGTAGGATTTATGCGTTTGTGGTTTTTGAGATGGTCAGTCTAGACAACTGTAACACCTGTTGTGGTTCCTCTAATTTATTGTGAGGAAGCTACACTTTGGCACAAAGTGACAACGTTTGACTAAACTTAAAACTCCAGAAAGCGTCGAGTCAGATTTATTAGTTCTAAAGAAGCGGAAAAGAAACTAACAAACAAATAAAGACCATTGCTTCAGTAGAACAATCGCGTAACTCGTCAGAAAAACAGACGTAGCCTAGCATCACAAACGTCTCAAAATTCAGTAATAGAGTGCTTACACTGCCAAAGCTGAATTCAAACCTACTTTATAG
Organism: Poecilia latipinna; assembly: GCF_001443285.1. Lineage (NCBI taxonomy): Eukaryota > Metazoa > Chordata > Actinopteri > Cyprinodontiformes > Poeciliidae > Poecilia > Poecilia latipinna. The sequence continues at coordinate 449,651 of NW_015112810.1, read as the reverse complement.
GAATTTTGTGCCTAATGATTCTTTCAGTAGCAACAAGATTTGTGACTGGGGCAACAAAAGAGATGATAAAGCTTCCAGTCAACAGGTGGCGCCAAACGCGCAACAAGCAAGTCCGATTGGAAGAAGAAGAAGAAACGATGGGGAGAAAAGCAGTGCACTTTCTTATATTTTCATATCAATTTCCTTCTTTTTGGGTGATTGATTACTAAATTAGTTGACAATTGTTTCAATCATTGATTAATTGTGATTAATTGCAATTCCAACACATGAATAAGTTCATTTAAATCATTCCACTGTAGCTCTGGCTTTATGTTGAGGCTTCTTATCCTGCTGGAATGCAAACCTTTTCCTTTCTCCCATCCTTCCCCAGCACTGCCTCACCCATCTTTCAGTCAACTCTGTCGCAGCAAGAAAAAGGAGGACTTCCAAGTCATAACGTTGGAGAAAACACAATATTGTGACGGTTGTCGAATGCCGCAACAATGCCATCAATAGTGATTAACCCACATTTTCCGCAGTCCACTTTCTTTCCCATCAACACAATCTCTCCAACACTCTTCCTGACCTCTCTTTTTATCGATCGATATAAACTGCACTCAGTCACGGCCGTAACGGATAGCCACAGCCCGGCCGAATGGCCAGAACCGTTATTGGAGAGCAAGATTTTAATGTGAAGAGCTTGAAATATTACAGCCTGCTTAACATTACATCAACACAGCGCTCTGCGGATACTGCGAGGATTATTCCATTCGATAGATTGTACAACGCTACCGTTCTGTGCAACATTAATGTACTTTTAGGCTTGTATTCATAGGTGTCGTATGGCGTAAAAACAAAATATAGCATCATTAAATAAACTAGATGCTTCTTAAAAGGCTGTGATCTTATATCCTTCACCTGTGAGTATTATAGGAGGAATAAAAATGTCCAACATGCGCTTATGCAGCGATATCTCAGCAGGAATGCCTCACTGTTGACAGAAGGTTAAAGTGCCAATTATTGCGATTTTAATAAAGAATTAAGATTTAATAGCTGAATCAATTAGCCTCCCAGGCTACACTTCAATTAAGCCTTTAGCCTCTTTAAGCTTACCTCGCCAATTTACCATTGCAGAGATGCTGACCTGGCAAAACCTGGGCCCAGATAACTGCGCACCAATGTTACAGCACAAAGGAATTATGCAGTGCAAGCAAACCAAGTCTGGTGGAACTTGTATTACAAATCCAGGAGCGAAGTAACAGCAGCGAGGCCTCCAGGTTAGCTCGATTAGCAAACATTAGCGATGCTGTAGACGGATATAATGAGCTAAACTGCCTTCTGGACTTCTGTCTCATGTTCTGCAGATATAGTCGGGACGTTAACACCATATGCTCATCAGACACAATCTTGTCAACAGGATGCAGATCCTATTAGTGTGGAAGGTAAAAGTGCAAATTACAACAACGACCTAGACAGTAGAAACAAAGCCAAGTCTGAGAACGAAAAATTTGTCAACTTTTAATGGCAGTGTTGCAGTTTGTCTGACTTTGATTAATGCCATTTCTTTATATAGTTAAGGTTTACAAAATGTGGCTCATGGAACAATGGGGGGCTTGGGATTTTTTTATTTTTTATTTTTGCATGGCCCACAGTGTTCAAAAAGCAACAATAAGCAGGTACACTTTAAAATTTAGAGAGAATTTTTCTGACAAATTGTAATCTCCTTGAAAAGCTACTGAGGGCCACAAAAGAAAATCATTTCAAGGGCCACAAATGGTCATGAGAGGCAACATTAAGGACAGAAGTACCTCGTAGCCACATGAATCTCTAGGAATCAATAAGTTTGTCTCTGGCAACCGACTGGTGATCCACTACAAGCAATTTACAACATGGAAAGGGAATGGACAATATTCTTAGCAAAATCTCCATATTTCAATATGTTTTGTGGGAATTTTATGTGATTTTGTCACATAATGTTGACAATCTCTTAATGTTGGACAGAAATTGTTTTTCCTCAGAAACAAACAAAGGTTAATGAGGTACATTTCTGATTATTTCACCTCGAAATATAAATTACTGTGGTGAACTTGCTCTCGTTTCTTCAAAGAAAAAAAGCTCATTTTTAGTGATTTATAGACAGAATCCAAAGTGCCACGGTTACAAACATTACAGATTTCAACAGAAATGCACAAATAAAAACAGCAGGTATGAACACAAATACAAGTGTCTGCTGGGAGCGTCTAATGCAGCCAGTCACTTGCACTTTATTGCACATTTTAACCCGCTCAGAAGGAGCCACCTGATGGATACTTTGCTGTTTAAAGTGATGTTTTTTTATCAGGGTTTTGCAGCAGGAGAATCACATGGAACATGATCTAGTTTTGGAATTCCCTGCCACCACCCACTTTCATGCATCTCGTTTGCCCTCGCCGCTGCCAGCCCTGGTAAGAGAGCGGCAACTATTTATCTCAAGGCTTTGCGGCTGGAATACAAAGCGATCAGGTATTAATAGACTTCGCTGCTGGTTTTGAACTGAAACTGTTGCACCAGACTCTCTCTGGGTTTTTTTTTATTTTTTTTTTTTTTTACATATTTCTAACAAAATCTAGACTTCTTCCCTGTACCGTCATTCTTGTCGGGAACAGCTCCCCATCTGCTTTAGATTATTTCTCGATGACCTCCGTGCTACGAACGTTGATGAGAGGAACTTTCACGGGCTTGAAGACAAAAAATGCCCATAAATCAAAGAAAGAACAGAAATGTTGCAATGATTCCTTCATTTTCAGAGGAAATGCCCTCTGACATTTCTCAGCCTGCGCAAATTGAAACGTCAATGGCGAACAACCTCCTGCAAACCCCAAAATCGGCCTCGCAGTGCTGCTGCATCATTGCCATTTGTTTATAGAGCGCCTCGCAGCAACGCTAAAGGTCAACTTTCTTATTTTTTTTCCCCCCCTAATGGTCGAAGGGCTCGAGCAAAGCTGAACACAATCTGGCCTTGTGTTTTTTTTTGTTTTCTTCCTTCGCGTCGTGCAACAGAGCGACGTCCATATTACCAGGTGGATGAGTCAGCTTAAATGCACAACATCTGAATCTTCTTGCAGACGCCAGAAGCTTTTATTACAGGTTTCAGCGACTAGTTAATGGAAGTCTGACGTGTTTGGCTTCTATTCCGACATTTGTGCCGCCTCACAGCAATCGTACGGCATACAGTTATACTTAAATCGACGTCATTTCAGACAAAAGATAATAGTGTGAAACCAAGATGAGATGAGAAAAGTCAGCCTTCAGCAGCAGAAGCGGCATTGAAAGAGCTTCAGATTCGATGAAAATGTTTTCTGCTCGTTGCTGTCAGAGTTCGCGAGTGGAAACTTCCGGAGAAACGGGACACTCACGGTTTGCTGGCATCACTTTTTCGAGTACAAAAAGTACAAATGTTGACAACTGACATATAACAAAAAATAAATAAATATTTTTTAAGAAATGAAAAAGTCCACCATATGTATTTTGCTCCGTCTTTGCAAGATTTGCACATCTCAAGAAAGTTTCGACAATTTTTTGAGACATATTTCAATCTCAGCCTTTAAGCATTGCTGCAGATCCTCAGCCAGATTCAAGTCTTTGACTTTGACTGGGCCACTCTAAACACATAAACATGCTTTGGTCAAAAACCATTTAATTGGACATAAAACTCCAACTAAGTCTCACACATTTCACAGCTCCCTGTCCCTGCGGAAGAAAATCTTCCCCTCAGCACAATACGTCCACCTCTTTGTTTAACTGTGGGAAGCGAATTTGGCCACTTCTGAGGGAAAATCTTTGCCTTGCATTTTCTTTTTGAGGAATCAAAATGCATGTAACCTACAATCGGCTGTCGCTTTAGTCCATTTTCACGTATCTGCAGTTTATGTCCCCAAAGGTTGAATAAGCAGGGTAGATCTCACATAGTCAGCAGTTTTTTTTTCCAGAGCAGAGAAGAAGAAGAAAAAGAAAAAAAATGGAGAAATAGAAGCGTTAGCCGGACCACAAGGGAGTTGAGACTAAGTGCTTTCTGTCAAGGCCTAGGCTTTGAATGTTTTGAGATTAACCCCGAATAGCTTTTGATCGGGGAGTTTAAATAAGTTTTACATAATTCTCACCTCTCGCTGTCCCAAGTTTTCCTGCTATCGCAAAAATGCTGCCTTCGGAGTCTCACTCCGAGCAGAAAGCGCAGATAGTCCGTAAATCGGCACGCTGTTGGAGACGGCTCTATAATCAGCTTTGAGAACATATTAGGTTTGTATGTCGGCCTTTGTAGTTGCCTCAGTCATCCGCTGCAATCAAAGAACTGCACTAATTAAACATTACGCTAAGAGATATGACAGCTTGGAAGAGAAAATTAATTTAAAATTATAACTTACTTTTGTCGGATTTTTTCCATCTCAATTCTCTATGAAATTGAAATATCTAAAAAAAAAAAATGGATGTAGAAGGAGGTCGTTCCAGGAGAAATAAAAGTCTATTTTGCTCGGTCTGAGCAGAGATGTTTTTATTTCAAACATAAAACGAAAGAAACACCTTGAAAAGTAGACCACGACTCAAAGGAGCAAGCGGCTTCATAAAAAGGTTTCATTCTACGACTCAATTTTATCCAAACAAACAACGAGGATAATCGTTGTAGTTGTCCAAGCAAGAGAGGTTGTCGATTTAGGTTCAATTTACTAAACTAAACATTTCCAAGAGGAGCACTGCAGAAAAACCTCAACGTGGTTTAAAAAAAAAAAAGATTCCACATGGCACAAGTAAAGGATTTCCTGTTGTCCCCCATTCTCATTCAAGCCGAGAACGGAGCCGGATGTGGACATTAATTGCGTGCCAAGGCTGGGCAGAGCTGAATTCAAGATGGGACTCATTGATTTTTATCTGTTTCAGAAAAATCCATGATTCATTGCATGTCATTTCTGTCCGGAGACGAGGAAGGTTTATCAATTTCTCCTCCCTGTTTTCCTCAAAGCAGAGAGAAGGCCAAGGCCAGGATTTTCTGGAACATTTTCTATAAAAACCAGGCGCTAATATGAAGTTTATCTGAGTACAGGTGAGTTCAGACAGAAAATCCTGAAACCTTTGAAATGTAGTTAGAAGTATTTTGGGTTAGAGGCCCAAAAATAGACATTTTCTTGCACAGGCTTTAAAAGGTTATGGACAAATTGCTCAGGTTAATCAGTCGATGAATTATTCATGTTCAGGTCTAAATAAGATGGAGGAGATTTAGAAATCTGAGCAATAGAAGGAGTCTCTTTTTTTTTTTTTACAAACATATAACAATTTCTCGAGTTTTTATTTCACCTTACAGTTTAAGTGTTCATTGAATATAAAGACACCGAATTTTGGAAGTGGTGAACATAATAAACAAATCTCATATATATATATATATATATATATATATATATATATATATATATATTCTATTGCGTGACAATCAGTAGAAGCTTTTAACCGAATTCAGCTACATTTTCAGCTTTTGCTTTGCACAACGTCCATTCTTAGATTTATTTCTTTTATTCGCCTGATTGGAGCTTTAAAGTACGAAATACGGACTGGTCATTTTATTAAGAGATTATGATGGTTCTCTTAGTTTTGACTCCTTAATGTATTCAGTCAGCGCAAATTATGTAACAAACACAATTGCTGCTTCTGTTGGACGGCATTTCATCCAAGAATGCAGCTGGCAGAGGCCGAGCGTGGCGCATGAATTTCATCACCTGACGATTTTTCTCCCTTTGAACTGTCAAAAGATTAAAAATACAAACCAGTATTGATGGATTTAACTCAGCAGGGGGGCCTCTGCATCATATTTGATGTCCAAAAAAAAAAAAAAAACCAGCCACCCACTCTCTCTCACACACACACAGGCACAAATCACCTTTGCCAAAGAAATTGCGTTCCTCCCCTGCGCTGTTTTAACTTCAATGGGGTTAGAAACACAATTACCTCATCCTCCAATGAAATACACTCTGTGACTGTAAGGAGAAATGAAAGGAGACAAAGAGATGGCGGTGGAGGGGAAGCAGAAACGAGGGCAGGTGTGAGAGCGATAAGGGACGTTAGTGGCTCTCATAAGACGGTGATTCAGAAACGGAGCGGCGAGGAACAGAGTTCAAATGGGCTTAGCTTTCAAACAACACCTCAATCATGCCTACCATGTGCATTGTCTTCCGGGTTGCTGGAACCGCTGGAGAACAGGGGAAGATTCTTGGCTTTATTAGCGAGGAACAGAGATCAGAACAGAGTTGCGTGACAGGAACACACCATGGAGAAATGCCAAACAAACATATGAGCAAGAAACATGCAGTAGAGGCAACTCCTGTTGAGGCCGACTGCCAGTATTGCAGATTATGTGATTCACTGCAGGACAAAAACAAGTAAATCTACTATGAAAGAGCGAAAACAACAATGTGGAAACCAAGGGCGGTTGTCTCCTGACAAGGTTTTTACTCTTAGTTACCAATAAACATCAGATAAGAATGTAAAAAGAAAATTAATTTCATTTCGCAAGGGTATGAGAAAGTCTTCACAAGATATTACCGAGAGAGAGAGAGAGAGAGAGAGAGAGAGAGAGATGTCACATCTCATGGATATAATGGCACTTTTGTGAAAGTGGTTATCTAAGCTGTACGTTTGATTGGATGTTGTGACTGTGTGTCCTTCGTCTTTGTCTTCTGTCTCAGCGTCCCTGAGAGGCTTTTGAATCATTGTCACTTCTCACATTACATCATGTTATCCAGTCTGAAGAAAAGAAAAACAGTCACTTTTCATACTTTGTCACTGAGTCCGAACACGTGAAGGTCTTAACGTGTTTACTCTCAAGGCTACGCTCCACAATTCAGCTCACGGTTGTTGGTGTGTTCGGATTATGTTTACACACAGTGACGATGATGGTCGCTACTGTTTGAACCATCGTTCTCGATGGGTTGGACTGTGATGCACTGATAAAGGCAGATAGTTTGGAATTAAGACAAAGTAAAGCAAACCATTTTGAGAATTGCTAAAAACTACAATTTAAGGATCACTTTTAACTTGGCAAATGTATTGTATGAGATTTTACTTCCCGTTTTGTATTTAATAACACAATCAGTTTCGCAACACCAGGTTTCAGAAACACTGCCTTTAGGTCATTTTCTGATGATCAGAAAAGATTTGATTTTAGTTTTCCTAAACCACAACATGCGAAAAACAATTCAATAAAAAAAAAAAAGCTTCGTTTGCCTTAACTTCCTGTAATGTCTTAGTTTTTCCATCAGACTGTACTTCTGTGCTTAAAATGCATCTCATTTTGTCTGAAGAAAGCCGTTGAATCATCTCTTACTGCCACTAATGTTATGTATCCTCATTCCCATAGAAAGTAGTCCTGGCTTAATCTTTTTTTTATTATTATTTCTGGACAAAACCAGGCATGGAGGCTTTAAACAATTCCAGATACAAATGGCTGCCAATCCAGTTTGCTAAATCGTTCAGCAAGCAGCAGACGTTTGCTTCTCAAATGACCTGGCTATCCAAATTTTTAACAACCAAAGCTTAACAACCGCACCATAAACCTGAAGGACAGCAGGCACTAAAAAAACAAAAAAACAAAACCCAGCCCCCGTGTTTAGATCTTTGTGAATATTAAGCCAGTTAAATCCAGTACTTAGCTTGATTTATATCCCGTCAGCAGATGTAAGCGACTCGTTTCGGCCGAGACAATAAAAGCTGCCGCATGAGTGAACTGAACACGACAAACTATACCCATTCGCCACACTCGAGAACACAAGATTAAGGCTCGCTCAATTAAGAATAATTTTCCATGGGGCTTTATGCTAATCTAATGCCACTGCAGCATTGTGAGCCAGACTGGTGTATATATTTAATGCGAGCAGGCCCCCGGAGGAGAGACGGTCTTCAAAGCGTGATGTGTGTCGCAAACGACACGTTGCAATCCCCTCCTCGCTCGCATCCACCACTGGGTGTTCTCGCTTCTGTTTCGGAGTGACTCACACAGCTGGAGTCTAAAAATAGCTCATAAGTCAGTCTCCTTGGCTCGCAATCTCTCCCGCTTATCTCTTCGCCGTCTCTCCCGCTTCTGTTTCTTCATCCTTCCTCCTCGTTCGTCTCCTGGGACGAAGAGGAGACACCAAACGTGCCCCTAAAACTGGTCAATTGGCGTACGAGTCGTCGTACGGGACGGTAGAAAAGGTACGACAGCAGGGAGGGAGCTAGGTGATGAGGAAAAGGAAGAGAAAGATGATGCGGCACAGCTGCAAAGTGATGAACTCGGAATATAGGTCGTAGTGAGATGATGATGATGGTGATATCAAAGCAGAGACCAGACAAAGGGAAATTATATGGCTTGGTTCCATTTTCATCATTACACAAACCTAACCTACTTTCCAACCTGCTGGTGTTGCAACCTGGAGCTATTATTTTTATTATGTTACAAAAAAAACCCATCATCCTAATCCTAAATGAAAGTTGTTCTGTGGGATTGCGGTCTCTCCTGTCAAAACAAAGTAAATCGTCCAGCTTTAGCCTCGCTCAACGGCACAGGGTCTTTTTTTTTTTTTTCCCCACCAGGGAGCTGTAGGATACAACCTCCAGCTTGTACGGCCGGTCACTGAGACGTCGCACCGGAGCGGCTGGAGGGTTAAGTGCTCGGCTCAGAAACACTTTGACAGCGGCTGCCTACAGAGAAAAGACGAGCCTTCATGTCAACACATAACTCCGACGTGAGAAAGTGATTGAAAACTGTCCGTCAGGCAAGCCATTGTCCAGGCTACCAGATATCACGGGAGTTGAATCGTTCTTTCTGCTCCTTGTAAACCAGAGGAACGGAACAGTGGGATCAGATTCAGTCCGTTAAAGTTTTCGATCGGAGTCTACAATTTTAGATGTGCACTGCGGTTGCCAGAATACCGCTGTTAAATTATGGTAAATTCATGACTGGGAGGCAATGTCATTGTCGATTTAATGGTGCTGGAGTCAATGTCTTACTGTAAAAGTAAACGTGGGGGAAAAATTCTGTTTTTGTCTAAAATTGACATATAAACAACATATAAAATGAATGTACAAATTACAGATCCGTCCGACTAATTTATTTATGGCAACTTCACGTCAAAGATTGTTTTGTATTTATCAGATCTTTTTCTGTCACAATTTTATTGTTTGCAATTCCGAAAATCCTGTTTTTGTTTCTTTCCCGGGGATGACAGAGGCAACGAAAACATATATTTATTTTGAAAGAAAACTGATTGCATACCTTCAGATTGACTTTCGTTAAGTTGTAACCTTGGTTTGCTTTGCTCTTTTTTTACTCTGTTTTTTTTTTTTTGTTGTTGTTGTTTTTCCTCTCTACTATGGTGAATTAGCCTCCCTACTTTTCCAATTAAAACAAAGTTTTTAGTGTAGCAAACCAGAGGCTGAAGATCAGCTTTGCTTGTTCTGACATTTAACTCGGCCAAGTGAAAATGTTTCTCTCCATTTTTGTTTCGCATCAAGTCATTTGGCCAATTCGCCACGGGAAGATTACTTCAACCACAGCGGACCAAACCAAAGGTAAACCATGTCCGTAGTTGTGATTTGATTTCTCAATTGGAAAAGTTCTGCATAAAAACAGTAAAATGCATTTTTTTTTTTAATTGGAGACAGAACTGCATCCTGTTCAAGTTCCACGACATGCATCCCACCTGCTCTCGTAGCCGTTCTGTGCCTGCACAGCTCTCTGCTGCACATATTGTACCTGATGTTTCAGTAATACCTGCAGGTAGCTTGGGATCTGCCATGTATCATTTAGCAGCGCCTCATCTGAATACTGCCCAGAATCCAACCAGCAGCCCGACTTAAGCATCCCTGCCAGCTGCTGGTGAGGCGCATTTGTTCATTAGTTTAACTAACAGCACAAAATCTTTACAGTGCTTTTACAAAAGCAAGCGACACTTGGCAACAGTAGCAAAGAGGGGGGGGGGGGGTTAATTCAGGTGAACCTTGTTTACTTTAATAGCTGTGATAGTCGCAGCGTTAATGTTGCCACTAATAACGGTTTCAGTCACACGTGACTCGGGGAGAAACGCTCGCGACGCTCAATGAAATTAAAACCACTCCCCGCGCAGCAGAGACGCCAGTTAGTCCGAGAGGACTGCAATTACAAAAACACTTAAAGAGCAATTTAACAATAACCAATTTCATTTCTTCATATTAAAATGCGGAGACGCATCACTCCCGACTTGGGGTCCAAAACAAACAGATGTCGGTTCTGCAGTGTGAGCATTTGGATTTGGATTTAGCAGCCGGACAAAAGTGCTGGGAGAGAAACTGATGGATTTTATGAAAAGAGGCCAAAAAACTTCAAACCGTTTTGGGGCAAAGATGAAAATCACTTAATCCATTTATATGTAATCATTTATGGCAGAAAGCAACTGTGACTCAATGATTGCAGAAAAATACCACTGCATTTTTTATTTTTATTTTTTTTGGAGCTCTCCGTGGCGGCGCCGCCATTAAAGGCAACAAGCTACAATCTTTCACCAGTCGGTGAAACATCTACATTTAAAGTGCTATTTCAGTAAAAGTGGGCCTGTAAACTTAACTGGAGTTGTTTTGTAAGTTGGCAAAAACAGTTTCAGATTCAACGCAGCGTCTTTTCATTTCTCAGTTAATAGGAAGCTCTTAATCGTTTTGTATCAAACAGAGTCCTATTTCCAAAAAACACATGAATGAATTTGTGTAATGTGTACAGTCACAGCTCCTTCAGACTAGCCAGCAGTAATCAGTAAACACCTGGTGGAACATCAGGAGCTACTTCTCAGTGAAACGCTGGTAAAAAAAAAAAAAAAAAAAAAGTTTCATTTTTTTTTTTAATTTCCTGAGGGCGAAGTTTAAAAAAGAGAAGAGGTTTTTANGTAATAAGAAAACCCCTGGGGGAACATCAGGAGCTCCTTCCCAGGGAAACCCGGGTAAAAAAAAAAAAAAAAAAAAGTTTGCATTTTTGTTATGAATTCCTGAAGGCGAAGTTTCAGAAAGAGCAGGAGTTCTTAAAGAGAGAGAGACCCAATTTTCAGGCATCAAACTCGGAATGTAAATTTCTTTTAAGTCATATTTGATATTTATAGCATTTCTAAAACTATTGAAGCTAACATTTACTTTACAGTGCAACAAAAGATCACTACTTGCCTGGAAAGTACATAACATTCCCCTTTAATCAGGTATAAAACATGCTTGTATGTATTTGCAATTAAACATGTTTTTTATTGGTCTGATGTAATATTCAAATGTTAAATGTTTCCATTTTGTGAAAGTAGAAAGTAATCATAATTAACAGAAATAAAGGCTCAGAGGGTAAACAGACTTTTATTCATGTCTGATGTACATTAGAACCAACTTTAGGAGTGGATTTCCGTAAATAAAATACAGGTTTGCGTCAAGGTTACCACTTTCAGCACATTTCTTTGTCTTGTTTTCTCTCTACTTTAGTTGAGCACTAAATAGATTCTATATTCTAGAGTCGCTCAATGCCAACACAAGCTAATCCTGCTGCATCCCACCTCTCTTTCCATCTGCGCATCACTCATTACATTGTCATGGTTGTTAGCAAAGTAGATGATTTTTAATTTTTTTTTCCTGCAAGATGAACTAGCACCTTAATAAATGCAGTAGATTTCACTCTGTAAGCCTTTTTTTTTTTTTAAATCCTTCACTCTTCTTTTTACGCACTGAGTGTGTTTGAGTTGGTTTCAGATTCATTAGTATTCGTGCAATTTGCCCGGGCGAGAAACCAACAAAAACGGAAAGAAAATAAAAACAGAAAATGGCTGACGACTGCATCAGTTTGAAGACCAGAAATAGTCCCTTTTTTTTTTTTTTTTTTTTTTTTTTTTTGAATAAAGTGGTGTTTTTGTTCCTTTTTAAGGACAAGTGCGGTTTTTAAACTTG